>NC_084483.1:67770808-68070808 GCF_030035675.1 Rhineura floridana
TATCTCAAGGACATGCGAAGTATGCAGACATAGAGTCTGGGAGATAGTCTTAATGTTTCCACTCTTGTCCTTCCCCCTGTACCCCTTTACCTCCTTTCATATGCCCCAAAGCTATAACAGTTAGCAATTGCTTCTTTTGTACTTTATGACGTGAACCCGATATTGTAAACTTCGGGGTAAGCCTATATAAACTCTTGGACACCAATAAACGAGGTTCCCATGCTGGCCTGCTTCGGCTTGTAAGTATTGGGTCCCCTTTGCAAAGGTTTTTGTCTCATGTTACTTGATCTCTGATAGTGGGTTCATTTGCACTCAACTCCGCACTCTTCCCGGGTGTAATAAGCGAGTTGGGGTTGACAGGACGACTTGCGTGTTGGGTTTGGACCTAACAATTGGGGGCGCGTCCGGGATCCCTTGTGCGGACCCCCTTTTTGCCATTGCACCCCTTAATTTGATAACAGGCGCCACGAGAGAATTTTCTCGGTTATCAATAAAAGCGGGCAGCTTTGACACTTTGGGGATAAAGCACAGTTGAGGAAAAACCCGTTATCAGACGTCATGGGAAATAAAGGGAGTGTGCCGGTAAAGGACAGCCCTTTGGGAATCATGTGTATGCTGTGGCAAGAGGAGGAATTGCCTGTGCGAAGGAGAGGCCTGAAAAAGAAAAAGATGATAGAGCTCTGTGAGGAGGAGTGGCCGCGGATGACTGCAGTGTCGGTGCCGGGTGAACGGTGGCCGAGGGGTGGGTCCTTTGAAACTGCTCCGCTACTGGGAGTGCGGAGACGGATTGGGGATACCCACCCGGATCAATTGGAATTTTGGCTCCTATGGAAAATAGGGTCGCAAAAATGGGATAGTCTTACTTTAATGGCAGTGAGAACTTTGTCCATTGAGGAACCCCCTCCTCATTATTTTAATGACGATACGTCAAGTAAAAGAACGGTCTTGAATCGTTCTATAATACCCTCTGCTCCGGATCCGCTACCAGCTCCCGGGGGCGGGGATCCCAATCCGGAGGAAGGGGCCTTTTCATTTGTATCAGATGATGAGACAGACGAAAAGGGGAAAGAGAAGGGGGCCTCAGGGGGCATGGACACGCGCAAGCAAAAAAAAGAAAAGAAAAGAAAAAAGGCAGAAGCGTTGGAGATGACTTTGCTTGTACATGATCAGCCGTACGTGGATGGCCACAGGGGTATCCAGCGTACTGAGGTGGTTGAACTAAAGAGTTGGTTGGAATGGGACTTAAAAGAATGGAGTAGAATGGCTGGAACTTTCGGGGAACAGCCAAGGAGAATCAGAGAACTGTTAGGCAGGTTGTTTGAAAGCCACAATCCGACGTACTTGGATGTGGAGCATTTGTTGAGAAGAGTACTGACAGGTGAAGAACGTAGCAGGTTGTGGACAATGGAGACTGCTTGGGCTGTGGAAGCGGCAACAAATAGAGCTTGGTCGGACCGAGCGCAAACGGCTGCAGCTTGGGCAGCGGGAGACTGGACGCAGCCTCGCCGCGCTCAGCTGCAGACCGATAGGGATAGGATTTTGACACACTTGGAGCGAATGTCACAGAAACCCCCCAACCAAGCTAAATTTATGGCGATCAAACAAGAAGCCAGCGAACCTCCCAGAAAATTCTGGTCGCGCTTGTTAGAGGGAGCACGTAGTTATACTAATTTGAACCCAGAAAACGTGCTGGACCATCCGACCCTCATTGCCAATTTTGTTCACCAAGCGCAGCCAGCAGTGAGGGATTATTTTCTGAATTTCAGACCTGGATGGGGGGGGGGAGGCTGTGACTGTGATTTTAGAAGTAGCGGATTTTGTGTGGGACAAAGATAAGGAGAAAAGTAGAAAGAAGGAGAAGAAGGAGGATTTTGAAATGCTGGCTCTTGCAATAAGAGGCCAGCCACCAAATAGAGGATTTCGAGGCAGGGGAAGAGGTTTTCCGAGGGGGCTGAGAGCCGGAAACCAGAGAGGAAGGGGACAGATGAGGCATTCATGGCAGGGAGATAGGGCTTGTTTCCAATGTGGAGAGTACACTCATTTCAAGAAAGACTGTCCGTGGAGGACAGGGGACGCGCAGTACACCCCTAACAACCCTTCTTACCCAGATTTTACAGGTACGAACGCAGATTTTCCGCCCCCATCTCCACCTGCCGCTCAACAGACACCGGCTTCATGGGACCAGTACGGCGGACGCCCAGTGAACCAGCAATGACTAAATGTGGATAGGGAGGGGCTGGGAGCGGGGCTAATGAATCTTATGTCTCTGGTAGGTTTCTTTCTCTCTCTCTCTCTCCCAATCCAAGGACCCAGACTGTCCTTAAACGTGCAGGGGCAGATGGTGACTTTTCTGGTGGATACTGGAGCCACATACTCCCTGATAAATGTTGCATCTGGTAGTTGGTTAAGTAAAGAAGTAAAAATGACAATGGGGGTAGACGGAAACCCCACACCTATGTGCATAACGTTACCATTGCAAGTAAAATACAATGATAAAATGTTTAACCATGTTTTTCTTTATTCTGCTTCATGCCCTATTTCTTTAATGGGCCGTGATATGTTATGTAAACTGGAGGCTACCTTAACCTGCACCCCTGACGGGGTGGGTTTGTTGATGAGTGTATTGGGGGTGCCTGTGGGGAACACAATTAAACACAAACATATAGGTCACAGCTTACCAGAAGATCTCGTTGATTTACCACCCGACTTGTGGGGCACGGAGGATACGGATGTGGGATTGTTACGATCGGTAAGCCCTGTCAGAATTCAGGTAAAGCCATTCCTCCCGCCACCAAATGTTGCCCAATATCCTCTGTCATTAGAAGCAAGAGAAGGCATACGCCCCATAATTGAAGGTTTTATCGCAAAAGGAGTCATCCGGCCGCAGCGAACCCCCTGCAACACGCCCATTTTACCTATAAAGAAACCCCCAAAGAAACCCGGAGATCCAGTCCGGTGGAGATTTTGTCAGGACCTGAGGGCGGTAAACAGGTATGTGATCCCTTTACACACTGTTGTTCCAGACCCGGTGACAATCATCAGTCAGATTCCGTGGGACGTGAAGTGGTTTACCGTCATTGATTTAAAAAATGCCTTTTTCAGCATCCCTCTCCACCCAGATTCGCAGCATTTGTTCGGGTTCGAATGGGACCAGCGCTCTTTCGTTTGGACCTGAATTCCTCAGGGATACTGCGATAGTCCCGGGGTGTTTAGCCAGTGTCTACGGGATGACCTCGAGGGGTTCACCCCAAAAGGGGGTTCAGTTCTTGTTTTGTACGTCGATGACATCTTGATTGCGAACGGACACCAGGGGGCGCTGCGAGAAGACGGTAAGGCTTTCCTACTATACTTGCATTCAAGGGGTCATAAAATCGATCCGAAGAAAATTCAGTGGCTATCAGAGAAAGTTAAATACTTGGGGTTCATTTTAACGCCAGAGGGGCGACAAATGGACCCCAGGCGCGTCTCCACCATACAAAATTGTCCGCTCCCAAAGACAAAGAGACAGTTAAGAGGGTTCCTGGGACTGATTGGGTTTTGCAGACCGTGGCTGCCATCCTGTGGAGAATTAAGCAAACCGCTACACGCGCTAACTGCAAGTAAAGCTCCTGATTTGATACAATGGAGCCGGGACAATGAAAAGGCGTTTGAATTACTAAAACAGAGTGTAGCCACGTCTATGTCTTTGAAACCGCCGAATTACGGTAAACCCTTTCATCTGTTTGTTCATGAAAGATCGGGGGTAGCTAGCGGAGTTCTGACGCAACTGTACGGTCCCAGTCACTTCCCAGTGGCATTTTATTCGCAGCAAATTGACAATGTGGCTCGTGGGACCCCCACATGCACACGCACGCTGACAGCGGCGGCTTTACTTTTGACCAAGGTGAAAGGATTGACCCTCGGTCATTCCACTACTGTTTGGACTTCGCATGCACTTTCGGCTTTGTTGCGAAAAGGTACCACGCAAGTGTTTTCAGCGCAGAGGCAGCAACAGCTGGAAGCAGAGCTGTTAGAGGATCCTAATGTGCGGTTTGAACATTGCGGACTGTTAAACCCAGCTACCCTCCTACCCGAGTTGCCACCGCCCTTCCCAGACCATGACTGCGTAGAAGTTTTGCAATCCACCTTGCAGATCAGACCTGATCTGTCTGATGAACCGCTACCGGAATCAGATGTCATTCTCTTCACGGACGGCAGTTCCTACTACCAGAATGGGGTGAGATACACAGGTTTTGCAATAACAACACAATGGGATGTGGTAGAGGCGGCAGCACTCCCAGGACGGTGGGGAGCGCAAGCAGCAGAAATCTACGCGCTGGCCAGAGCGTGTCAATTGTCAGCAGGTAAAACGGTGACCATCTTCACAGATAGCAGGTATGCTTTCGGGGTTATACATTGTCACATTCATTTGTGGAAATACAGGGGGTTCACAACTGCAGGGGGTAAACCAATCCAACATCTGGAACTCGTGCAAAAGTTGTTACAAATTATTCTTGAACCTTTACAGCTAGCAGTGGTGCATTGCAAAGCACACACCAAGGAGCAGGATCCTGTGACACTAGGAAATGCCCTGGCAGACCAAACTGCGCGCCAAGCGGCACTGCTTCCTATAAGTATGCCAACCTTGGTGCTGGCAACCACTGCTTTTGTCCCGCCTGTATCTGTTTCAATACCCCCACAGGAACTGAAGCGATGGACCGAGCTAGGAGCGATCCTGAAACAGCAGTTATGGACTATGCCTGATGGTCGAGCATGCCTTCCCAGAGCTTTGTACCACACAGCAGGGAAATGGTTCCACGACCATGGGGGCCATTATGGTAAACATCCGCTAGTGGATTCAATAACGCGCTTCTGGTATGCTCCCGGAATTCAACCAGTATGTGGTGCAATAGTGAAAGCATGTCACATTTGCCAAGCAAACGGCCCAGCTTTACCAAACAGGGCCCCGCAAGGGAGCAGACCCGTACTGGCTGCACCATTTTTACATCTTCAAATTGACTTTGTTGATCTCCCTAAAGCAGAAGGAAAGAAACATCTTTTGGTCATGGTATGTCCTTTAACAGCATGGGTAGAGGCATTCCCAACCACAAATGCCACCGCCACAACGGTGGCCAAATTGCTGCTGAAAGAAATAATACCGCGGTTCGGGGTTCCAGAGGTAATAGACTCAGACCGAGGAACACACTTTACAGGACAGATTTTGGCAAAAGTCGAAGAAGGTCTGGGAATCAAACATCTATTTCACACTGTTTATCATCCACAATCGTCCGGGGCGATGGAGAGACAGAACCGGGAAATTAAGACGGCATTGGCTAAGTATACTCAGGAAACAGGTTTAAGGTGGCCTCAGGTACTCCCTCTCGTTCTTTTCCATTTGCGCACCCGCCCTACCCGAGCCTTAGGGCTCTCGCCGTTTGAATTAATGTATGGCAGGCCTCCCACAAAAGGGGGGAGCTTGCCAAATGTGGATGTTTCACTATTGGGGGGGGATCACATAACTGTATCCCAGTATCTTTCTCCGCAGAATAGACTCCGTGAACTGTGGAAAGCTGCCGGATCCACCAAGACGGTGCCCCTTGAGGACCAGGTGCATCCATACTGTCCTGGGGACTTTGTCTGGGCAAAGAAATTCGTGAGGGGCGATTCTTTGCAGCCAAGATACACAGGACCACATCAAGTCCTTTTAACCACACAAGCAGCCATCTTCCTGGAAGGACGGAAGTCGTGGATACATCATTCCCACGTAAAGCCTGCCATGGTAGCGGCACCACCACCCCCCCAGGTCCCCAAAATACATTTGCAGAGGAACGAAGAAACAGGCCAGTGGCAGACGGCCCAACTCCCTTTCCAGGACGCAGACATCGAGTAAACATCAATGCAGAAATGCCCGGGCAGGGATGGAGGATGTCTGCCTACTTGTGGGTTGTGGGTGTTTTGATTCATCATGTCTGGCCCCTATGTTGCCCCCCCAATGTGAAAATATGCAGTGACAATGACTATTACTATCTGAAAGACTTTGGACGAACAATTCCGAAAACACAGGACTGTCCAGATCCCTTCCTGTATGATGTGGACCAGATAAAGGAAGGAATGGTGAAGGCTGACATAGCGGGACGGTTATGTCATAAAGCGGCTGTTATATTGCAACACAGTTATACAGGCAGCTGGGTAGTACATTGTATCCATGTGGAAATTGAATGGCCCATCAGACTCGCACTTCGGTGCAGACAATATCGCCCCATGCCTAACTATGGTTGCCCCCCTAATGTGGATGTAAAGTCCATAAGAGCAGAGTATAACATGCTTACCTTTCAGACACAAGATAATAGAATTACTTTTCAGCTCAGGGCAACAGAAAAACAGAAGTTTTGTGTGGGTATCGGTATACCATCTTGCTATGCGTGGCTGAATGATAAACTGAGCGCTCGGAAACCCGTACAGAAGCAGGTAACACAGACTACACATAACATAAAGACATTAGGCGGGTTTAAACAAAGAAATACTAAAATAGGCGATGGGTGGGATGGAAATACGTTTGTTGCCTTAATGGAAGAAACAGCTCCGAAGAAGGGCATCTGTTATGTCTGTGCACACACACCACCACATGGACAGGTTGGAGTCCCCTTGACTGGGGCCCCTTTGCCGTTGAAAGAATATCTTTCCTTTGCCTCACATTCCAGCTCACAGGAACTAGAAGGGGGGCTGGTTCTAAGCGGGCCCATCGCCAGATCAGTCTGTGTAGGCAGCGGAAGCCAGCCGACGGGTGGGATGATGTGTGATGGCTTGATTTACTCTACAAACCCGGGTAATTGGACATTTTTAAATGGAACACACAGAGCAGAGGGCTTGACTTGGTTATCCATCTGGCAGCATCTGTTGCGGCTGACTTTTGCAGACCATCATCTGGTGCCTTTCCTCGCGGACTTAGTGGACCACCAAACCCCAGCTGGACTCTGGTGGCTTTGTGGACACTCAGCGGTAAGGAAACTACCAGTATCAGGCTCTTGGACCTGCACTCTGGGAAGGGTGGTGCCAGGGCTCCGGGTTTCCCCCACACTGCCCACTCTGCGCCGCCGCAACAAGAGAGGCACAGGGGAGGCAGTGCTGAGAGGATTTTTTCCAATGTATGGCGCAGCCAAAACATACCAGGAACTCATAGAACTTTCTCAAGCCTTTGAGCGTTTTATGAATGATTCGGCTATTTCCTTTTCAGATCTTACAAATGAACAAGGACAAATTAGAACTGTAGTTTTGCAAAACCGGCTCGCCTTGGATTTTTTATTGAGCTCTCACAGGGGGGTCTGTTCATTAATAGGGAGCGAATGTTGTACCCATATCACGGACAGCAAAGTTGATGTCATTAAACACATTAATGATATCAGAAACATTTATCATGAGGTAGAGCACATTGGGAATTTCTCTTTGTTCTCTGGGTTTTCTGATTGGTTTTCTGCATGGCCTGACTGGCACAAAATTTTATTTTACATTGTTATGGTACTTGCTTTGTTGATTTCTGTTTGCTGTTGTTTGCAATGTATTCCTAATTTGATGCAATTGGCCTCGGTCTGTTTGGGCAAGCTCACACTGTCCTTTTCCCGAAAACCACAACCGACTTACATGGAAATGGCTTTGAGACCGATTTGGCAACCCAAGCAAGGAAATACAGCTACCTGAGAGACTAGTCAGTCTCTCAGGGCTGAAAGGGGGGACTGTTAGGGATAAATTGAAACCCCCAGTGCTTGTAAAACTATAATTCACTTGTCCTACCTAAACCAGCTTGGGCTTCACGGGAAATAGAACCAAAGTGGCCTTTATTTGACTTTTGATATAAAATGTCGGTTTATTTCCTGGTGACCTGACCCTTACCTACATTCCAGTGGCTCGCATAATAAAAGCCGGTTTAAGCTGGAAACTTCCCTACTATGCATTTCTGTATCACATTTATGCTTATGGCCTTGCTTATTGTTACAAATGAATCTTGCATAGAAATGTCAAACGCTATTCCAATGTCCCACAAACCTTGACTTGTAATACTCCTTTGATATGTAAGCAAAGTAATATCATGTCTGTCTCCAGTTTAGGGGGCGCCTGGTTGCAGCTGGGCCTCCCCTTGAATGTTGCCTTTGTCTGTTTCTGCATAGTGCTTATCTCAAGGACATGCGAAGTATGCAGACATAGAGTCTGGGAGATAGTCTTAATGTTTCCACTCTTGTCCTTCCCCCTGTACCCGTTTACCTCCTTTCATATGCCCCAAAGCTATAACAGTTAGCAATTGCTTCTTTTGTACTTTATGACGTGAACCCGATATTGTAAACTTCGGGGTAAGCCTATATAAACTCTTGGACACCAATAAACGAGGTTCCCATGCTGGCCTGCTTCGGCTTGTAAGTATTGGGTCCCCTTTGCAAAGGTTTTGATCTCTGATAGTGGGTTCATTTGCACTCAACTCCGCACTCTTCCCGGGTGTAATAAGCGAGTTGGGGTTGACAGGACGACTTGCGTGTTGGGTTTGGACCTAACAACAAGCACCTTCTATTCTGACTTTGAAATGCCTGGTGAAAACTTGTCTGTGTCATGCAGGTATACTTTTGCTTATGCAGGTAATTGAGAATATATCTTTCTGCAATAGTTAGTTAAGTATTTCTGATTTTAATTTTTTAATGGTTTTATCATGTATTTATATATGTTGTAAACCACTTTGATTTTATTATGAATAGCAGTATATAAATATTTTATAAATAAAATTAATAAATGAAAGAAGAAACTGTATAGCAGAATCCCCCACTGCATGTTACACTGAAGAGCCTGTCTAGAACAGAACCTTGCAATGGCAATCCTAACTGTCAGAAGGACAAGAAAATCCTCCTCACTTTCTTAGGCAAGAAACACAAACAGAAAATCAGACTGGGGAGGTTATCAGGAAGCAGCTCAGCAACAGCCTGCCCACTTGAAGGCAAGCTCTTTGTCCACTTGAGACAACTAGCACTTTAATATTCAACAAGCAACCATTTCTCATGTTGAGCGTCAAATCCAAATGCTGAGTGGGTGAAGTGTTTGCAATCCTCACAAGATTTTAAGAGTAATTTGAAGTAGATCTGATAGTGATATGTATGGTATAGTTAGTAATGATGGTATGAAAGGTGTCAATGCCAGTGGCTTTAGCAAATAATGGCTATCATCTAAAAGGAAATAGGTGACATGTTGATTGTCAGCTCTAATATCTTCTCCCCGCAACTCAAATCCTTCTCCATACTTTTCCTATTATGCCTGCACAACTAGCTTTTGCAAGACAACAGGATCTGTTTCTCACACAAGATTAAAAATGCTTATGGAATATGGAAGAGGGAGGTAATGTTTCCAAAGTGCCTCTGGCAATGTGTCAAAGAAAAAAAATACACCCAACATTTTAAAATCTGTGCTGAGAATACAGATTGGTTGCATGCTGTCCTGCTCTCTGAGAGGTAAAGTCTGATTGGGTGTTATCCTTGGAGAAGACAGGGACAAAAAGATCTGAGGGAAAAAAGGAACGACTCCTATTCTGAATATTTCTAAATTTTTAGTATTAAATAGCTTGAACTCAAACCACACCAGCTATTCCTCGCCTCCACCCCCCAAAAGTGTTTTGTTTAAGGAGTCTGTACAATGTGCTGTTTCCCTTCCTCCCCCCTCATTTGAATATAATAACAAACAGCTTCAAATGTGCAACTTCAAATTCTAATTCTTACTTTTTATAGAGATGCTAAATGCTCTACAGCTGGCACATGTAGAGCTGCTGAAGGCTTTTCTGGAGACATCAAAAACCACAGAAACAAAGGAACGTGACTTGGGGACTTCTGATAGTGATTATGAAATAGACTTGGGTTCCAGTTAAGCAGATATTTTAAACTTTAAAATACTAAAAGAGGCAAATGCTGCTCCATTTAGAATACCCTAAAATGAAATGCAGCATGCAGGGAAGGAAGGAACGGGCGAACAAATAATTGTACTTCAATCACAATACAAATCTGGGATTAAAAAAAACACCCTTGCCTTAAGCGAAGAGTTACGGAGCTGACAAGTTCATTGGCACAGCAGTAACAGCCTCAGGGTGCCCTCCAAATCCTAGGCAATGGTTAGGGATGATGGGAGTTCGAGTCCAGCAACATTTGGAAGGTCCCACAGTGGCTACCTCTGCTGTAGAGGAAGAGGATTGGGCCTGGAAGAGCAAGGGAAAGTGTGCATAATAGTGAAGTTGTACATGGGGCTGGCACAACATGTGGGAGACGGTAGAAGGCATTTGCCGCTCACATGACATGGATGTTAAACCTGGGTACCTTAATCTGCAGTTTCAATGCTTCTTTATACATGAGTGAATGTCTTATAATAAGTTGCTTAACTCTTCTCTTAACTCTTTTTGATCTTAATGTTTAACTTTACAATAGTTTGTCAGTGAGACTAATAATGCATGGAAGGGAGTGGAGATTCAGATGTGGCAAATTCAAGCTCAGCTCCTGGTTTAGCTATAAAGTTCTCTGGTGACCCTCGGGCAAAACCCATCGCCAAATTAACTTACAACACAAAATATGCTGATAAACTTCACAACAACAACAAAATCACAACAGAAAAGTATATTTGGTGCCCAGGTGTGCTGTATGCTGGCACTGTGCTTGCAGGAGGTGGGTATCTTCAGTGAAATAAGTTTGCTCATTTTTGAAGCGCTACAAAACTGGGCAAATTTAACAGGAGATAACATGGAATTTATCTCCCCAAGCACATCAGAACTGAAGCATTACTACGTGGGAAGAACCCCACCTAACCACTGTTTGTCTTTTTGATATATTAGGCTCTATGGTTTGAATCTCAAAAACAGCAACATACTTCCATTGTCGTAGCCAGTAAGGTGCAGTGGTTAGAGCAGCCTTTCCCAATGTTTGGGTCCCCAGATGTTGCTGGACTACAACTCCCATCAGCCCAGCTAGCATGGCCAACGGTCAGGAATCGTGGGGACTGTAGTCCAGCAACATCTGGGGACCCAAGGTTGGGAAAAGCTGGGTTAGAGTGTCAGCCTAGGATTTAGGAGACCAGGGTTCAAATCCCCTCTCAGCCATGAAGGTCACTGGGTCAATCACCTCACAAGGTTCTTGTAAGCATACAATGGGGAGGGGAAGAATGATGTGTGCCACTTTGAGCTCCTTGGAGAAAGGTGGTATATAAATGCAATAATAAATGAACAAATAGCAATCAATGACAGCAGGACTTTTAAAAAAATAACTACAATGCAGTACACTGAAATGAATATTTGAATCAAGGAACAACTGCACATCAGCCTTCTAAGAGCTTGATTTGAGTGTGAAATTGTATTAAAAGGGAGGGATGTCAGTTCACAGCCTGCACTATCTGCATTTATAACCAGCAACTTCACAATAGGTTGTTCTTTGCTGCAAGCATTTTGCTAAAATTTTGATTTTCTGTCACTCCTCATTGCGGCTTCTCTGTGTCTACTGCCATGATCCTGTTTGGGTAACAATCAGCTGCCTGGACTACCTCGCTGTAAACATTTCACGGTTTCATCACTCCAGTTTTATTTAATCCCCCTTGTCATCAGAACTGTGGTTGAAAGCTGCTTTGCATAGATCTTGCACTTTATCCTTTAGAGTCAGGACCCTGGTGAGTCCCAGGCCGATATAGGAAGAAAAAAGCAAACTCCAAATCTTGTCACAATAAGAAGTCAGCTCTAGCAAAATATCTACTGCTTTTTGCTTAGTCATCAGGGATACTCCATAGCATAAATCTCACAACCATGCAGAGTTGCTCTTCTCCATCCATAGAGCCACTTTTTGTCAGACTCAGATTGTGGAGGAAGTAAAGTAATAAACCAAGACCACTTTTTATTTTATTATTTATTTATTTTATTAGATTTATATCCTGTCCTTCCTCCGAGTAGGAGCCCAGAGCAGCAAACAAAAGCACTAAAAACACTAAAACATCATAAAAACAGACTTTAAAATATATTACTACAAAACATCCTTAAAAACATATTAAAACAAAACATCTTTTTTTAAAAAAAGCTTTAAAAACATATTTAAAAAGCAATTCCGACACAGATGCATACTTGTCTCACTTGCTTCTAGGAAATCCAAATATGATGTTGACACATCTACCCCTGACATTGATGTCATTTTGTTCAGTTTTAGTACAATCCTACTGATGTCTTCTCAGACTTGTCTCATTGAGTTCAGTAGCAAATGTCAGCATTCATATCTATGGAATATACATATGTGCGTGTGCGTGTGTGCGCGTGTGTGCGCACATGCACACGCATGGCCCCTCATAACATTATACAGCCACAAGAGTGGCTGTGTACTATAGCCAGCATGGATTTTTCACATTCCACAACGTTAAATTGAAAATACCCCCCATGCCATTCTGATGCTTCCCATAAGCTCATTTCAAAACAAAACCTTACAAAACTTATAGTCCTGAACTTGGAAATGCTTGCTTAACAACCCTCTAAATTTTCATGGCGATATACAAAATAGTCAGAGAGAATCAAAAGTTCAAAGAGTAAAAAAAGAGAAAAAAACCCCAGACCCCTTTTGGACTTGCTTCTATCAGAGTTCTCATAATTTATTGAAATTAATTAAAAATTAGCCGTGTTCACTGAGTACCTGTAATCCTATTACTGACCTTGCCCCATACTCTGACCTTCATCTTCTGCAGTTTCAAAGTTAAAAAAATGCCTGGCTGATTTTTATTAATTTAAGAAATTTTACGTTGAACTCAATGATAACTTTGGGCATGCTCAGTAAGAACCAACCTTCAGTGTTCTAAAAGCCAGACTCACAGGTGCTGGGCTTGCCTAATCAGTGGGCCACTCCCACGCCAGACATTGATTTCACATGAGACAGTCATGGCTTCCCTCAGAGAATCCTGGGAAGTGTAGTTTGTGAAGGGTGCTGAAAAGCAATGATACTGTTCACAATATTTTCCTTGTGGAAAGGAAAGGGGCTTCCCCTCTGCCCAGTGCCCACCCACCCAATCTCCTCCCCTTCCTCCTCCCTGCCCCTCCCTCAGGTCAGTTTCACCTATCCTAAACATGATTGCACAAAAATAAATCCAATTGAACTCAAAAAGTATACAAATGATCAAACCCACCCTCCCTTTTCCTCCCTCCTATCCCCTCCCTCTTAACCCTTCCCTCCCCCTTCCTTGCCCTCCCTTCCCTTCCAATTCCCTCCTTCCCCCTCCCCCTCCTCCCCTCATCCTCCTCCCATGGTCAGTTTTACCTATTTTAAGCATGATTGCATGGGAGTAAATCCCATTGAACTCAATAAGCATGCAAATGATCAAATCCGCCCTCCCCTCCTCCTTCCTCCCATCACCTCCCTTTTGCTCCTTCCATCCCCCTTCTTTTGCCCCCTTCCAATCCCCTTCTTTCCCCTCCCCCTCCTTCCGCTCCCCTCTCCCCTCCCAATCTCCTTCCCTCTCCTATCCCCCCCTCCTCCCCCCCATGATCAGTTTTACCTATCCTAACCATGATTGCATGGGAGTAACTCCCATTGAACTCAATAAGCATGCAAATGTTCAGACCTGTCTTTTCCCTCCTTCCCCTCTCCTCTCCCTTCCTCCTCCACTCCCTTCTTCCTTCTTCCTCCTCCCCTGCCCATGCCAGCCCTCCCTCCCTCCCTCCCCCCATGGTCAGTTTTACCTATGCTAAGCATGATTGCACAGGAGTAAATCCCACTGAACTCAATAAACATGCAAATGATCAAACCTGCTCTTCTCCTCTCCCCCCCTCCTGCCTGCTCCCCTCCCCCTCCTCCCTTCTGCCCTTTCCTCTCCTCCCCCTCCGCTCCCCATTCCCTGTGGTCAGTTTCACCTATCCTAAGCATGATTGCAGGGGAGTAAATCCCACTGAACTCAATAAGCATGCAAATGATCTATCCATTCTCAGCAAACTTGGACAGGATCCCATTTCTTACCTCCCAGATTAAAAAGCAGAGAAATTCACTAATAGGCAAAAAACCTTACTGTTTAAGAACGTACCTATACCCCACAGATATATCTATCAAACCTTAATAAGTAGGGAAATTGGACAGTTATACTGAATGCACCAGGGAAGCAAGAGACCTGGCCTCCTCTCTGAGATATTGTACTGCCCTACAAATTTGTCAAAATGCAAACACAATATGGGTTGGTCTTTCACAGTCCAATCCACTTTTTGTGTAGCTTGCAAGAATTTGGTAACGTACCTCTGAGCATATGGTGAGTGGTGGCAACACCTGCAATCAGCCCAAATAACAGAAAGAAGACATGTGCTGTGCTGATCTTGTTTTAGCAGGGAGGAAGCAACAGTATTAAGATACAGTTGATATAGTTCAGATGGTCACTTTAAATATGTTTGATTTACTTGGCAATTTTAGTGAAGTTTCCTATAGGAAATCATTTTCTTTTGCTTCTGTTTCTGTGAATATGTGAAGCACAGCAACACTTTGCAAAATATACACTAAAAACTCCAAAACAATTGTGGAATAATAGCACTCACTATTCTGCAGAATAGTCTCCAGTGGACATGAGGAGTGTCTCAGTTTGCACAAGATAAAACAGGGGGAGGTGAAATATATTCTAGCAAATTTCTAGGTGTGCTTTATGTTTTTAATTGACCATGTCCACCTTTCCTTAAATGAAGTAGTTTAAACATAGCAGGCTGAAAACATGCATCTTGGGTAGGCCAAGTTTGTTTTTTCCAACAGCTAGAGTCATTGCTTAAGTAGCAACATATTGTAATCAGTCTGATTTTACATCAAACTGCAGTTTCAATGTTAATGCGCCCCAAATGGAAATAGAATATAACCTCCAATTTGAAACCCAAAAGGCTATCTACACCATCATATGACATTGACCAATTAAAAGGCTTTGAAATTAATAAAAATAAATTTGATACAGGTTTCTAGGATGAATAATGAGGGAAATAAAATTTTCTAGATTAGATTCTCTGTAAAAATAATAGTAACACAGGAAAGAAGCAAATTAAGAACACCAACAAACATATAAAAATGAAATTCTCCATCTTTGGAGATAATAATAATAATAATAAAATTTTATTTCTAAGCCGCCTATCTGGCCGAATTAACGACCACTCTAGGCGGCGTACATAATAGAATAAAATACAACATATAAAATACAACATATAAGCAAAACATCAACTATAATCAATCTAAAACCACCCACAACTGCAACAAGATAAAAACTAGTCCGCCCCAAGAATCCTGTAAGCCCGCCTGAATAACCAGGTTTTCAAGGCTCGGCGGAAACTTGGTAGGGAGGGGGCATGGCGGAGGTCATAGGGCAAAGAGTTCCAGAGGGTGGGGGCCACAATCGAAAATGCCCTCTCTCTGGTCCGCACCAGCCTGGCTGTTTTAACTGGTGGGACCGAGAGAAGGTCTTGTGAGGCTGATCTCATCGGGTGGCATATTTGGTGATGCTGGAGGCGCTCCTTCAGATAAACTGGGCCGAAACCGTAAAGGGCTTTAAAGGTTAATACCAACACCTTGAATTGGGCCCGGTAAACAACTGGTAACCAGTGTAGGTCTTCTAACACCAGAGTGATGTGATCACGGCAACGGCTGTTCTTAATCAAACGCGCCGCTGCATTCTGTACCAGCTGTAATTTCCGGTCCGTTTTCAAGGGTAGCCCAACATAGAGCGCATTACAGTAGTCTAAGCGAGAGGAGACCAGGGCATGTACCACCCGGGGGAGCAGATGGACAGGAAGGTAGGGTCGCAGCCTCTGTATTAGATGTAATTGATACCAAGCTGCCCGGCTCACTGCCAAAATCTGAGCCTCCATGGACAGCTGGGAGTCAAGAATGACCCCGAGGCTGCGGACCTGGTCCTTCAGGGGCAATCTTACCCCATTAAACACCAGGTCTATATCTCCTAACCTTCTCTTGTCTCCCACGAGCAGCACCTCGGTCTTGTCGGGGTTCAGTTTCAGCCTATTACCTCCCATCCATTCACTTACGGACTCCAGGCACTTGGAAATGGTATCCACAACCAACTCTGGTGAGGATTTAAATGAGAGATAGAGCTGGGTGTCATCCGCATATTGGTGACACCGCAGCCCAAATCTCCTGATGGTGGCACCCAACGGCTTTACATAGATGTTAAATAGCATGGGGGAGAGGATAGAACCCTGTGGCACACCACAATTGAGAGGCCAAGAGTCTGAAACCTCATCTCCCAATGCTACTCGTTGATGCCTATCTGAGAGATAGGAACGGAACCACCGTAAAACAATGCCCCCTATTCCCATTCCCTCTAGGCGATCTAACAGGATACCGTGGTCGACGGTATCGAAAGCCGCTGAGAGATCCAGGAGGATGAGGAATGCATGTTCTCCCCTATCCAACGCCCTCCTCAAATCATCCACCAGAGCGACCAAGGCTGTTTCAGTTCCATGTCCAGTCCTGAAGCCCGATTGGAATGGATCTAGATAATCTGCTTCATCCAAGTGTGTCTGTAACTGTTTGGCCACCACTCTCTCAATCACCTTGCCCAAGAATGGTAAATTAGAGACTGGGCGGAAGTTGTTCAACTCTTGGGGATCCAAGGAGGGCTTTTTCAGAATGGGCTTTATAACCGCCTCCTTGAGGGTTGAAGGCATTACACCTTCTCCCAAGGAGGCATTCACCACTACCTTGATCCCTTCTCTCAGTCTCTCTTTGCAGCCCATAATGATCCACGTAGGGCAAGGATCAAGCAGACAAGTGGTCGGCTTCACAGTTGAGAGCACCTTGTCCACTTCCTCAGAGGGAAGAGGCTGAAACCGATCCCACTGGACTGGAATGCAACTGGCCGACTCTGGCCCACTTCCTGTATCCACGGCGCACGGAATCGTGCTCTTCAGACGCTCAATTTTATCAGCAAAGTGTTTAGCAAATATGTCACAGGAGGCTTTAGAATGTTCCATGGGTTCCTGTGCAACTGGACCGACCATGCTACGGACCACTTGGAACAACCACTCACCATATGCTCAGAGGCACATGTTCCCAAATTCTTCCAAGCCACGCAGCAAGTGGATTGGACTGTGAAAAACCTACCCAAATTGTGTTTGCATTTTGACAAATTTGTAGGGCAGTATCAGAGAGGTCAGGTCTCCTGTTCCCTGGTGCATTCACTATAGCTGCCCAATTTCCCTGCTTTTTAAAGTTTAATAGAAAAATCTGTGGGCTATAGCTATAGCTATGTTCTGAAACCGCAAGGTTTTTGCCTGTTAGTGAATATGATCTTGCGGTGTATCACAGCAATGTAAAACACAATAAATAGTTACAATAAAATATACATTAAAATACAGCCATCTCCAGCTATTCAGTATAGCACTCCATACAGAGTCATAACCCATTACAGCAGTTGAGAAAGCCTGACAGAATAGTAGAGCCTTCTGCTGGTCCTGAAAGTATTCCATAACTGGGATGATATTGATGAGAAGGCCTTCTGGTGGGTCACAGATCCTTCTCTCCTGTAACAATGGCACCATCAGAAGACCCTCTGCAGCCAACCTCAAAGTGTGCATGTGTGTTTGTGCACAATGCACATATATATGGTCACCACTGGGGGCAGAGAGGCACAGTGCACAAGTGCCACCTCTGCCCAGTTTGGGATGATTCTTTCCCCCACTTCCTAGGAGTTTCCTCTGACAGCCAGAAGAAAGTACAGTGCGGAGGGGGAACCCCCTCTTTCATGAGCACCCTTAAGCTTGCCCAGCACTGGATACCACCCATAGCTTATTTTATTTATTATTAAAAACTTGTCTCCCACTCTCCATCCTATGACCCCAGGGCACATAAGAATAATCAACAGACATTCAAACACAGTATATTTCAACAAAATTAAAAAGCATCAGCTATCTGAGGCATCTTCCTTGATATTCACAAGGCCTGAAGAAAGAGATGGACCTTCAGCTAGCACCTGAAGGTAGACAGTGTTAGCACCAGTTGAATATCTGGTGGGAGCGAGTTGCATAATACAGCTGCTATTGCTCCAGCAAGTCACAGACCCCCAAGCTCCACTAAATGATGAAACTGCCAGCAGGGCCTCTCCAGCAGTACTCAAGTCATGGGCAGGACACTCTGTCAGGTAACCGGACCCTATGCCATTCAGGGCTTATGAGTCTTTGTTAACTCATAGCACTGGTCCAGCATGGCAATGGGTGATCTCTCGAAATTGCCAATATCTATTCCAATGAGAGCCGGCCCCCACCAGCCGGGCAGTCCGAGATCTCTAGACTGGGGGGGGGAACAAAGGAGGAGCTGCGCACTTGTGAAAGAAATGTTCTCAGTCACCCTCCCCTCTGTTGTGTGTCACCATGGGAGGTCCAGGGCCCTCTGAAACCTGACTGCACCTCTGGGCACGCAACCAAATCACAGCATCCCACCTTCCAAGCAAAGTGATGGCCCCATGTTGTAGTTTTGTCCTGGATGAACCTCTGGAGAGGATATAACGTCCTTCCATCTAGTGAAGGAGGCAGAAGAGAGCAGTGTGAATTCTGCTACCAGTGGCAATCAAGATCTTTCCCTGCCATTGAATGTGGTATCCCAGCCCATTGCTAAGAACATTTGGCACAGAATGGGACAAAGAGAGAACTATGTCCATCCCTACAGAGGGAGAACCAGTTAACTCTAGTTCAGAGCTTGGAAGTAATTTGTTACAAGTAATGAATTACTTGTAATACTTTACTTTTTTGAGGAATGAGTGGGTAATTCCTTTACATTTTGATTGTAATAGAGCTAGGACTAATTTTATTACTTTTGTGGAGTAATTGCAATGTTTCCAGCATTACTTTTGGGCATTACTTGGGAGGGGAGGGAGCAGGGGAAATCTTCTGCTCCTCTGATTTGTGGATGAAAATCATGTGCCTCAAACTGGGCTTCTGTGCAGCATCGCTCTTCCCTCATGCTCTGTGGGTGGGTAGGAGGCGATGAGGGAGGAGGTGGAGAGTGAGATGGGGTGGAGTGGAGAAAACAATTGTTTAAAAAAATGGATGGTAGTGGTGAAGAATGGAGTGGAGGGGAAAAAGAGCCAGAGGGCAAGAACATGGATAAAGGAGGAGAAGGAGGCAGCAGCAGAATGGAGATAAAGAACTGTGGAGGTGAAAGATGACAACGTGTGTGTGCACTTGGCACACAAAGTGGCCTCCACCACCTTCTCTGGCTACTGTGCTGCATTTGCAGTATTTTAACTTTTTTGCATCTCAGGGGAAAATGTTTGCTTGGATGAGCGTCCCTTAGTTGGTGGCTGGGCAGGGTCCGGGAAGTAGTTATATGAGAGGGATTATGTTTGCTGGCTAAGTGGGGGGGGGTTGCCCTTGGTTTGACATGCAAAGATCTGAGCAGTGGCCTCTGTCTCCCTCCCCACCTCCCTTACCAGCAGAGAGACCACCATTTCTATCTTATGGATAAAAAGAATTATTCTACCTCTGTATGTGTGTATTTATTTTTAATGTTGTTTTAGGCTACTTAGATGTGCAGCAGCCAAGGCCAGCACCTTGTAGCCATTTT
The DNA here is from genome assembly GCF_030035675.1 of Rhineura floridana. NCBI lineage: Eukaryota > Metazoa > Chordata > Lepidosauria > Squamata > Rhineuridae > Rhineura > Rhineura floridana. The sequence continues at coordinate 67,790,347 of NC_084483.1, forward strand.
TAAAAAAAAATGTAACTGAAATGTAATTGTAGTGATTACTTTTGAGAAAAAGTAAAGTAATCAGTTACTTTCAGAGCAATTGTAATTGTAATGGTAATTACTTCTTTTTGGGCCATCTAATTGTAACTGTAATTTATTACTTTTTAAAAGTAATCTTCCAAGCTCTGCTCTAGTTTGGTATAATCAGCTGCCTGTGACAATTTATCAAACAGAAGCTCTTGAAGGCATGGGGGGAATGATTACACCACCTAACCTCTGTAAAACCCCAATCTTAGGGCCCCTACAGACTGATTTTTTGCTCATGAATTCTTCAATATGTCATTGGCACAGTAATAGTGCAATAGTGGTGTATTTATACTGGATCATCCCCACATCATTCTGCTTTTTTAGTTGTTCTGACGTGGATCCCCAATGTCAGTGCATTATTGCCATCTGGAGGGGCACTCTTGCACTATAGTGCAACACAAGCAAGACTGCCATCCCTTCCTCAAACATTTGTGGTACGAAAGGTGACAGGATTTCAGCAGCAAGCTACAGGACATGCTCTGATTGGAAACAAAATAGTACGTCTACCCTGGAACTTTTGCAGGTGCAAGCAGTATTGAAAGCATGATCTCCTGTAACTGCCCCGATACCATCATCGGCACAAATCATCATGAATGGACAATCAAAAGAATGTCTGGAGGAGCGCCTAGTTGCAAAATGTAGGGACTAATACTAATGTTCCCACCTTCTTCTCTTACCACCAAGGAAAGGGGACAATTGTTCCAGCCGTTATGGAGGGCTATTTTCACATGACAAGGCCTTAAGCAGAGGTTTTTCCAGTCATGGAGGCTGGTTTCAGCTTCTTTGCCACATTACAATAGTACAAACCTAGTGTGGGACCACTATGGTTAGTGCAAGTGAAACTGCATGGAGTTCTGGGTGATGTGTAGTTATGCCTTTCCTGTAACACCTTTCTGTTTTCTGAGATTGTGAGATTTACTAGCAACTGAAATATATGAAAGTTTTAAACATAAAAAACCCGTTTTCTTCTTGATAAAAATGTCCGTGTGTAAAGAGGCAGGGCTTAGAAGAAAAAAAGGCACTGGATGGAGACACAGAAGTACAACATATGGGGAAGTTATAAAAGAAAAAGTATAGAAGCAAATATGCAATTCATTTGGAAATCGTATTCTTGTCCTCTCCCGTTCCATATGACATATGTGCTTGGAATCAAGGGTGGTTCTCATTTTCCCAGAACGGTGGGTTGTTCATATTTGAAAATAATAAGTTGCTTTGAGCATGGAATCTTCCACTACATTTTATAGGATGCCTGTCCTGAAATCTGTGCAGAAAAGTTACCATTAATTAAAGACACAGACTACATATTGCAAAAAAGGACTCAATGCCTGACCAAAAAATGAAGTCGAAGCCTGTTTCGTTTTTCTGGGAAAGGTTAAAATATTGTGCTCCCACCAGTGAAGTGTGTAAATCATTTGCCTTAACTTATCTCACAGAAGAGCATTAAAGTTGGCAGACTGAAAGAAATTCATCTGCATTCAAGAATGCATGTCCAATGGCCTAAAAATGTATCCAACATTAACAGCATAGAGAGACACTGCAAGCTGTTATCGTGTTGGCAACTCAAAGGGTTGGCTTGGAAATTGCATGTTTTGAATAACAATCTTTTCACCTTCCAAAAAAATTTCTTGTTTCTGATACGTTTAAAACTTCGCCTTTTTAACAATCATGAGGGCCAGAAACATGCCTGGATCCAATGATTCTTTGCAGTCACATGGATGCACACGCAACTTCTCCCACTGCACCATTGGATGCATAAAAGAGTGTGTACTTGCCTCTGTCTAGTGGGAGCATTATTGTCTTTTTCATGATCATCCTTATTCATATCTTAATTTTAAGAACATAAAAAGAGCCCTGCTGGATCAGGCCAATGGCCCATCTAGTCCTGTTCTCCCAGTGGCCAACCAGAAGCACAAGAGCACTCTCCCCTCCTGCAGTTTCCAGCAACTGGTATTCAGAATTTTCCAGATCTTCTGATTACCCAAAGATATCACATCACTGTGACTTTACATAATCTTAATCTATGAAATACTCTTTGCTTGTTTCTGAAATGTAGGCCCACACTGTTAAAAAGCCCACCAGCATTACCAGGACAGGTGAATGTATGATAATTCAAACCATAGGAATCAATTACATGAAAAGGCCATTGACTGGAAGATTTCAAAAAAGCAGAACAAAATATTGTCACCCAAGAAAAATAATCCCCTAATCTTGAGAGGAGGTAAGACCACGAACCATGACAATATATTGCAAACCTATTTTCTGTCTTGAACATGAACCTCACGGTAAAATGCACTTAACTGCCTTCATTGAAGAATCTCTTTCTGATATTTGTTAACTGTCCAGAAATATAAATATAGACAGCAATGCACTGACAAAATGATCTCCTTAGTGCTACACTGAATACAACCTTTTGTATTTTTTGAACCCATATCTAATTATTACTTTTACATATATTTCTATATTTGCCTTCCTCCACTGGGGATGGGGGAGAATATTCACCAAATCAGACCTGGCACTGGATTCCAGCTGAATTTGATAGTTCACCATCTTTTTGGAACAGCACCTATTTACAGCTGCGGCTGTAATCGGCATGGATTTTGCAGCCGTGGCTGCAAATCGATAAGAATTTATTATTTCCAACTTCCCCCTTATTTTACATTGAGTTATTTTTGTAATGCTCTGTAAATGGCACATTTCCATTAAGAAGCCAGCATTTCATGCCCTTGTGACCTCCGTCACTTGTGAATCAACTGCTTGCCAAGCCCCTGGTGTTGCTAACAAGGAAGAGCAGCTTCAATTAGCCAATTTAAAACTGCGTTTCATTGTACTTGCAAATACCTCTGCTGTGAAGTCTCCTGAGTTCATTCTTTAGCCCCATTTTTCTCTGCTCTCACGCACTGTCACTTCCCCAGATTTTAGGAATCTTAGCATATTACAGAAATGTTCCCAGTGAAACCAATTTTGAATCTAGATCGTCCTAAGGGTAAAGGGTAACCCGTTCATAAACCTGATACCATTTGGCTTCAATCAGATGGCCTCCAAAGCTTTTGCCTTGGAATCCGGAAAGCACTTGTTGCTAGCAGAAGGGGAAATTGTTCCTCTCTTCCCAGAGGGTCCTTCGGGATCTGCCCTTCTTTGGTAAAGAATAGATGAACAAATAACACATATGTAGACATTTAACATACATTATAATACCTTGAGACTTCCATGTCCCCTGATGTTGATAACTATGAAATTTTGGGCACCAAAAATAAATAAACCACAGATCTAATCACCCAAAAACACACACAGCAGATCGAAGTGCGAGAACAAGCAACAACAACAACAAAAAGGCAGATAGGGATTAAACATGCAGCAAACCCCATCCCTATCCTCCACACACTTGGTGTTCTGTGGTGATCAGGAAAAGAACTGTAATTCAAAAGGCAAACATGGCCATTTGTAGGACCTGTCACTTCCTATTTCCATAGTGGCTATTCTTTATGCAACTTTCACAGATTTGCTAAACTGACATGGTTCCACCGATTTCAACGAAACCACACAACTGTGGTATATACCACACCAGTGAAAGTGGAGTTTGCTTAAACTGACAGGCCTGTCTTCTATCTTGAGAAGGCCGTTTGTGGTATATACTATATCAATCCTGCTTGCTTGCCAAGCCAAAATGCTGTCAGTAGTTTGAAATTCAACCAAAACACAAGTATTATCTCTCCATCTTGATGAGTTCATTCACAAATGTGGTACAGGTGATAAAGTTACACAGCTGGAAGTGAGTTCAGGGTTGTTGTATTAAAATTTAGGTTATGTCATTGTTCACAGGGAATAAGATGATATTCTTTTCTATAAAATGAATATTAACTATAGCCGATATATATGTGCACATAAGGAAAAATAAGGGTTTGCTCAACTACACATGAAAATTGATAGCTTTCCTGATCTGAACTCATGTTTCTCATGCTCTTTGGATTGCAGAAGGGTTATTCTTCTGGTATTTGCACCCCAGGGATTAACATCTGTGTAAATGTAGTAATATATATATATAAAGGCCTCGATAATGAATCCATGAATTGTTCTCATTGACATGAGCAGATAGTCTCCCTTGGACAAGTCTCTTTTGCAGGTGCACCAGTGACCACACACTAATTGAAATGATTGTTTTCATAAGGCTCTGTGTAGTCTGTGAGGCTTTCCTTGAAGAGAGCCTAATTGTTTTAAGCAGCTGCTAGAAGCAGTTTTTATGAATTTCTTAAAGCCAACTAGGCTGCACAAAAACATTTGTGCATTTAGTCTTCTCCATTGTTCCAGCAATCAAAACACAAATAATTTTTTTTAATTGTTATGTGAAAGATAATGTTGTATGAAGCACAGAACAAAGATTCACTTAAAAAATAGAGTTCTCCTGCTGACACGTTTGCTATTTTTATCTTCATTCCAAGAACAAATCTTTACCGCACACCATGTCTATACTACACCTGCTGGGATTAAGTGACCATAGTAGCTCCCCTGGGAGCCTACGCAATTTGCCCTGCCTGCAGTATAGGATCCTGAGATTACATTAGATGTTCCCTTTGACTGAGGAGGATTCTTCAAGTTCCGTTATAGCCTTTTCTTGGTTGACTGACTGCCAGACTTGTCACCACTGGGCTGGCTTTACTATCTGAAAAACAACAACGTTTCTCTGATGGAATCAAATCTTTGTTTTACAAGGCAAACTACTGTTACTAAAAGCACTCTTTAAATCAGTGGCTCCCAACCTTTATGAGCATGGGACCCCCTTTATAAGCTGAAATTTTTTGTGACCCCCTCCCCCTAGGGAGGAAGGCTGGCTGCCAGAAAGGAAGGGGGAAAACAGCCTTTCTTTGCAGGCTTGCTTCTTTTTGCTTCACAAAAGCCCTCTCCTTTCATTCTAAGTAAGGGCGTTGCCAGTAGCGGCAGTGCAAGGAGACAGGAATCAGTGATAGTAATCCCCTCTTCTTCCTCGTAGCTCCACCCTCAGCCTCCTTTGGCATCTGCCATGTATTTTATAGGCAGATGCCTGCCCGTAGTGCTCCTGAAAGATGCTCTGGCACTTCAGCAAAAGGCCTCCCCTCTTGTTTGGAGCAAGGGGGAGGTGTCATCTGCAGCGGCAGTGGAAATCAGACAGTGTAGAAGGAGTGAAGACTTTTTAAAAAAATTAATAAATAATTCATTTCTTTACTGTTCACGGCCCCCTCTGGATTATTTTGCAGCCCCCCGGGGGGTCCCGGCCCCCAGGTTGGGAACCACTGCTCTAAATCATGCAGAACTGTAACATTGTCTCATAAAATGAGTGTGGTGGCATGCTCTTGACCAGTATTATTTGAATTATTTTGCCAATGCTGCATATTTCTTTCCAAACTTGGGTTTTCTTTTGTTAATTCCCAGAACCTTACAGCCTTCCAGTATCTTGTGTTTAAAACTGAAAAAAGCATAACTGGTGCTCTGACTGCTGGTTCCTTTTGTTTCTTAGGAACAGAATCCTTGCTAATCTACTCCCTCATTATTAACCTGTAGGAAGAACTTTCAAACAATCCTTTTCACCCAGGTGAAAGATACTGATCCTGGCAACCCTGAAATTATTAACGGTGAGGGTATGTGACTGTTTTACATGTTTTAATGCTTTTAAATGTTTTACAGGTTTTTTATTATTTTAAATGCTTTAAATATATTTGTATTTGTATTTTTAATAGTATTGTTTATCACTTTGGCATTTGCCATCTTCAGCTCTTTTGGGGGAAAAGGTGGGATAGAAATGTAATAAATAAATTACTTTTAGGCTGCTCCTCAGCTACCATAGAAACATAGGAAGGTGCCTTATACATTAGCCAATCTACTCCAGTACTGCCTACACTGACTGGAAGCCACTTTTCAGTCCCTCAGATGGGGGACATTCCCAGCCTTTACCTGGAAATGCCAGCAGCGATTAGAGTAAATGGGGCACTTCCCCACTAACCTCAGTCTGCCTGCCTGTCTGCCTGCCTGCCTGCCTGCTTATTTATAACCACTTTAGGGAAGGTGCACTATCTGTCAGCCTCCTCGGGCGACATCCACACCACACATTTATTGCACTTAAAAAAGTCATGGCTTCCCCCTCAAGAATCCTGGGAAGTGTAGTTTGTGAAGGGTGCTGAGAATTGTTAGGTGACCATTATTTCCCTCACAGAGCTACAATTCCCAGAACTCTGGGAAGAGGGGCTGACTGTTAAACCACTCTGGCCACTGGAGCTCTGTCAGGGGAATAGGAGTCTCCTAATAAGACTCAATACCTTTCACAAACTACACTCAGGATTCTTGGGGAGAAGCCATGACTGTTTAAAGTGGAATAAAAGTCTGGTGTGGATGTAGCCTCAGTCTCAGAGTTGCCCTTCCAGAACTTAGCAAGGAGGAGGATGAGACAGAACTAGTTGGCTCTACCTGCCATTGGTTATGAATCTACCTGCTGTTCGTTACCCTGCATTCCACCCTACCAGTCCCAATGGGCAACAGGCAGCCACCACTGGATGCCAGGAACTTTGTGTATGCAAGGCAGATGCTCTACCACTAAGTTGTAGAGGCCTATACATTTGTGCATAACCTTTCATTCCTGAAGTTAATGTCATGTTTGCTCAGATTAGGGAATCTTCTTTCTACTATTGTCAAGTAACTTCAATAAGCCGGAGAAAGTCAGCCTGCTTTCCCTTTGCTTTTCAGGGCATCACTGAGTCAGAGATGGGGGCTACTTTACTGAGCAAGCATGCATCTCAGTATGTCTGGAGCTCTCCTGCCTTCATGTCCTTTTGTTCTGGTGTCCAGCCGATATCTGACTAAGCACACATTTCTTTGGACCACAAACAGCAATCTTTCATTAGCAGCCTTTGTTTCTTTCCCCGGCCTCTGCTGTGAAGTTCAGGGGGTTCTGCAATGAATGGCTGTCATATAAACCCAGGTTCTTGTCACAACATAGCCAAAAATTTTGTTTGGCACAAAATGCAAACATATTGCAGCTTAGCCTGGTGTGGCTACATGTGGCCGAGACTGTACTGCTCCTCAGCCCAGCTGAAGACTGCCTCCTTTTTCCAAAAGGTTTGTAAGCCTTGATCTATTTGGTTCACATTTGCTTTACCTATATAAGTCCATGTAATAATAATAATATGGTTATCCACACAAATCCTATAACACTTCGTTCAAAGCCCCAAGGGAAAGCCCTCTGTCTCTGCATCTTGAGGTTTTGTTTTGTTTTTAGCTAGTGAGCTGTAAGTGCTAGTTTTTCTGTTCTTTCTTAGCTAGGGGCATGGCTCAGTGTTGAAGTGTATGCAAAAAGTCTCAAGCTCAAAGTTTACTATCTGCGTATAGGTCTGGGAGGCTACTGCTCATTGGTGTAGACAGATGTGAGCAAGATATACCAACAGTCATCTGACTGATAGTGGTTAGAAGGCTGGACTAGGTTCTGAGAGACCTAGGTTCAAATTCCTGTTCAGCCATCAGGTCCACTGCAGTGACCTTGGTCAGTCACTCTCTGTCAGCCTAAGCTAGTTTACAGGGCAATTGGAAGGGGAAGAACTATGTATACCACCATCAGCTTCTTGGTGAAAAGAGAAGTATAAATGCAATAAAAATGTTCCTATATATTTGTATGTTCTTGTGTATATGTCCCTGAACTGCTCTGAAATAATTTGATATAGAAAGTATGTAATTGTAATAGAAGGACTATGCTAACCATGTCTCCTCAGGTATAAATTCTATTACATTCAGTGGGGCTTCCTCCCAGGTAAGGGTGTGACTGCAGCCTAAGTGTGTGCCTTAATGTAATCAAAAGGAAGCTAACAGGGGTCACCAATAGGGTTGCCAGGTCAGAAGCATCCCAAACCCTGAGATTTCAGGGGTGGGCTGTAGTGAAGTTATAGCTTCAGGCCCTAGTGATGTCATGGGAGACAGCCCTAGTGATGTCATACATTAAGCATCAACCACAGTTGTTCGGTGCATACGATTCCAACAAAATTAAGATAGAAATCTTAGCTAAAAGATGGAGCCTGTGTAGGGAACATTTAATCTAGCCTACTTGCTTCTAGCAAGAAGGGTTTAAGTGTCCTCAGGCCAGACCAGTCACCAGAAGGCCATTGTAGGAAGAAAGGAGCCCAGTGTTGTGGAGAAGTTAGATGGCAGCACTCAAGAGTAAAGATGGATGCCCCTGAAGGCGGCAATTCTAAATACACTTACTAAGGGACTAAGCCCCATAGAACTCAATAGGACTTCTTTATGAGTAGATATTTATTTATTTATTATTTATTTATAATATTTATACCCCGCCCTACTTCCGTAGAACTCAGGGTGGCTTACAATTAAGAACCATAAACAATTAAAACAGTAATCATACAGATTAAGACATTTAAAATGACTAAAAATCAAGAGAAAAAATAAAATAAAAATATTTATCAATTTCAATTAAAAGCTCGTCTAAATAAAACAGTCTTCACCTGGGCACGAAAAGACAAAAGTGAAGGGGCCAATCGAACCTCAATGGGGAGGGAGTTCCACAATCTGGGGGCAGCCAGCGAAAAAGCCCTATTCTGTGTTTTCACAAGAAGAACTTGCGGAAAAGATGGAATAATGAGTAAGGTCTCACCAGATGATCTTAGAGTCCGGATAGGTTCATAGAGGGAGACACGATCTAACAGATAACCTGGACCTAAGCCGTATAAGGCTTTATAGGTCAAAACCAGCACTTTGAATTGTGCCCGGAAACGACTTCCGGGAAGTGGTGCTGGCTGGTGGTTGTCTCTGAGGGAGCTCTGCCTCAGAGGAAGCTTTTTCCAGGTTAAAAGCCAGCCAAGAGGAATCTTGGACTGGCTCAAATGTTCTCCAAGGTATAGGAGAACCGATCAGATCTCCCACAAGACTTCGTTGAGCTGTCGGCGGCTGGAATTGATCAGGAAATTCCTGAGATAAGAAGGCAAGCCGATCGGCTGAAGACGGAGTCTGGACTTCCACGCAAGCTGCACTGGGATAAAGCGAAGCGTTTTTTCTTTTTAAAAAAAAACGTTCTTAACCAGCGAGCCCACTTCTACCTAAATCTTATCATTCGGCTTAAATTACTGCAATAAAAGGGATTTGTTTATGAATCAGCAACTGAGAAACCTGGGTGAGTCATACCTTTTCTCTTTTAAATATAATTAAGGAAGAAAGAAAATATAAACAACTTATATACTTCTTTTACGACAAAAAGCTGGCTTGAATTTGGAGTTATAAAGTTTAAAAACGGATGAGAGGCAATTATTATATTTTGGACTAATTTTCTCTTTGGACTATTTCTTTTTGGATAAATCCGCTGCTCGTATATGCTAATAACTGTTTAGTCTTGGCAACCAGAATTGTTTTGCATTCTTGGATACAGATAAGAACTGCTGGCTGGATTTCAATAATAGGCCTGGAATATTAACTCTTTTTTCGGTGGAGAGAAAAAAGAAAAGAAATAGATTGCCTCTAGGTTCTGAAATAGTGATTAATATTAGAAATTAAAGGCTTATTTTTGAAAATGGCAACTAAAAAAACAACTAAGGGGCGAAGAGGTTCTATTGATACACAGGAAGAGGATATGCCCTCAGAAATGTTTCAAAAAATAATGGAAGGGATCAATGCTATAAAACAGGAGATGAAACAGGAAATGAATGAAATGAAAACTGAATTGACAGATATAAGAGACTATATTAAAACACAAGTGGATGAGATTAAAGGGACAATTGGGCAAATAAAGGAGGATGCAAAAAATACTAAAGAAAAGGTACAAACCTTGGAGAATAGAACAGATATATTAAATCTGGAATTAGAAAAAAATTTGGACTATGGGGCTGTGACTGAAATGAGAAGTAAAGAGCATTGTTTGAGATTCCGTGCAATCCCTGAGGAAACAGGTGAAGACATCAGAGATAAAATTGTTAATGCTTTAGTAAAATTTCTGGATTTGAATGAAGATCGGATGGAATTTGAAATAGACAAAGTTTATAGAATTAATTCCAGATATGCAACAATGAAAAAAATTCCAAGAGATGTGCTTGTTCATTTTGTAAAGAAAACGACCAGAGATATGGTATTACAGCAACATTTTAAATATACCTTTAAAATTGATGGTAAGGAAATACTGGTGTTGAAAGAAATCCCTATTAGACTTTTACGTAAGAGAAAAGAATATGCTTTCCTTACAGAAAAACTTAAGCAATGCAAAATTCAATTTAGGTGGGATGTTCCAGAAGGAGTGATTTTTACATTCAGACAACAGAAATATAGATTGAATACTGTTCAAAAAGCAAGGGACTTCCTGAGAAAAGCTTCAAAAGATATGGAAGAAGATAAACTCAAAGATATGGATATAGTTCCTGGGAAACAAAGTCAACAAGGATATGCAGAGGAGGGGAAGGAAGATGATGGATCAAAAGGAGCACCAGGCACATTTTAAAATACATGCTTAATGATGGATTACAAATACCTAACTTGGAATATAAATGGAGCTAACACGGCACAAAAGAGAAAGAAAGTGTTTCATTACTTGAAAAAATTAAAATTGGATATAATTTGTTTACAGGAAACTCATATTCAGAAGAAAGACTCCAAATATTTGATTTGTAAAAATTTGGGTGAAGAATTTATTTCAGCTGGACCAAAAAAAAAAAATGGAGTTGTTCTTTATATTAATCCACAATTGCTTCCTAAATTGGTATTACTGGATGATAGTGGTAGATTTGTGGGGGTTGAAATTACTTTACAAGGTACAAACATTTTGATAGTGGGTATTTATGCCCCCAATGAAGATAAAATAAGGTTTTATACAAGACTTATGGAAAAATTGTCAGAGCTTTCATATGAGCATTGGTGTGTCATGGGTGACTGGAATGGGGTAATCTCACCAAAAATTGATAGGCTTTCTGAAAAAAATATCAAAGAGACACAAGGTAAATTACCGAAGATTTGTTTTGAACTCATGGAACATTTAGAATTGGTGGATACCTGGAGATATATAAATGATAACGCAAAGGAATTTACTTATTTTTCAGAAAGACATAAAACATTTTCGAGGATTGATATGATTTGGATGTCTAAAATTTTAGCGAAGGATATCTTTAAAATGGATATATTACCAAAAACTTTTTCGGATCACAATCCCGTGATATTAACTTTAAAAAAAAAAAATCTTGGATTTAGATGGAGACTAAATGAATCTTTATTACAGAATGATAAAGTAGTACAAGAATGTAAGAAGAAATTAAAAGAGTTCTTTGAATATAATTTATATAAAGGAACAAGTGAAAATATTGTTTGGGATACAAGTAAGGCATTTATGAGGGGATACTTTATTAAATGTAACTCTGAATTAAAAAAAAAGAAACAACAGAAAATGCAATTAATTTTGGAAGAAATAAAACAAAAAGAGGAAGAATTGAAAAAGAATCCAGCTAAAGTTTCTATTGTAAATCAAATTAAAATGTTACAGAAGCAAGTATCAATGTTGACAGTCAGAGAAATTGAAAGGAAATTAAATTTTGCTAAACAAAGGACTTTTGAATTTGCAAATAAACCTGGGAAATGGTTAGCATACAAGTTAAGAAAAGAACGTCAAAAAAACATTATTTTAAAGATACAAGAAGGAGACGAGAGGCTCACAGATAATGTAAAAATTAAAAAGATTTTCCATCAATATTACTCAACATTATACAAGTGTCAAGAAATTCCATCTGAAAAAATAGAAGAGTACTTATCTAAACAGAATTTGCCTAAAATTACAGATTTTCAGAGACAAGTTATTAATGGCCCTATTACGTCAAGAGAGATATCTGAAGCTATAAATAAAATTAAATTAGGAAAGGCACCAGGACCAGATGGGTTATCTGCAATGTATTATAAATGTTTGGAGGAAGAACTCTTGTTACCCCTACAGTCTACAATGAATTCTATTTTGCAAGAGGGAAAGATACCCGATAGTTGGAAAAATGCTAATATAACATTAATACCTAAAGAGGACCAAGATTTAACTAAAACAAAAAATTATCGGCCAATATCTCTATTGAACAATGACTATAAAATTTTTACAATGATCTTGGCTGAAAGATTGAAAATAATATTGCAACAATTTATTCAGGAAGATCAATCAGGGTTTCTACCTAAAAGACAATTACGTGACAACGTCAGGAATGTTTTGAATGTGTTGGAATATTTAGAACAACGAAATGATAAACAAGCAGCTTTGATTTTTTTAGATGCTGAAAAAGCGTTTGATAATTTGAATTGGAAATTTATGTTCCAGGTTTTGGAGCAAATGGATTTTGGAGACAACTTTATAAAATGGATTAGATCGATTTATACATCACAGAAGGCCCAGATAATTGTTAATGGAGACTTAACGGATTCATGTGAAATACAAAAGGGTACAAGACAGGGATGTCCATTATCTCCCCTTTTATTTATTTTGGTTTTAGAAGTGCTGCTTAGAGATATAAGGCAAGATAAAAGGATTTCGGGTTTGAAAATAAAAAAAGAAGAATATAAATTGAGAGCATTTGCTGATGATTTGATAATTGTATTAGAAAACCCTTTGGAAGGAATTCATATATTGATGGATAAATTAAAAGAATTTGGACCGTTAGCAGGATTTAAGATCAACAATCAAAAAACAAAGATGTTGGTGAAAAATTTAACTTTAAGTGAACAGAAAGAGTTAATGGACAAGACAGATTTTACAATAGAAAAAAAGTTGAAGTATCTAGGTATTATTATGACAAATAAAAACTCAAAGTTGTTCCATAACAACTATGAAAAATTATGGACAGAGATTAAGAAAGACTTGCTAAGATGGGATAAATTACAACTGTCATTAATGGGTAGAATATCTGTGATAAAAATGAATGTATTACCGAGAATGATGTTTTTGTTCCAAACAATACCTGTAATATCCTCTGATTTACCTTTTAAACAATGGCAAAAAGATATTTCTAAATTTGTATGGCAAGGAAAAAAACCAAGAGTTAAATTTAAATTACTTCAAGATGCTAAAGAAAGAGGAGGACTGGGATTACCAAATTTGAGACTTTATTTTGCTGCCTGCTGTTTAGTCTGGATAAAGGAATGGATTTTATTGAGGAATAAAAGACTATTGGATTTGGAAGGCCATAACTTGAAGTGGGGATGGCACGGATATCTATGGTATGACAAAGTAAAAGTAAACGTAGACTTTAACAATCATTTTATAAGACGTCCTCTGTTGAAAATATGGAATAGATATAAACCAAGGTTTTTTTCGAAAATACCATTATGTGTCTCAAGTCAAGAAGCGTTTTATAGAAGAGAAATGACTGGAAAAGAGAAATGGTTAACTTATCAAGATCTATTAGAAAATGTACATGGAGAATACACAATGAAAGAGAGAGAACAACTGATAAAGGAAGGATATAGTTTTCATTGGTTTGCTTATTTACAATTGTTAGAAAGATATAAAATGGATAAGAAAATGTATGGGTTTGAAATAAGTAAATCTGATTTTGAAATAGGTTTGTGTACAAATGATGAAAACATAATTGCGAAAATGTATAAACTTTTACTGAAAATGGATATGGAGGAAGAACAAGTAAAGGAGTGCATGGTAAAGTGGGCAAAAAATTTTGGTTATAACATACAAATGGATCAATGGGAAAATATGTGGAAAAAAGGCTTGAAATTTACATTATGTTATAATCTTAAAGAAAATTTTTATAAAATGATGTACCGTTGGTACATGACTCCAGAAAAGCTGTCAAAAATGTATAGTAATGTCTCTAATGTTTGTTGGAAATGTAATCAACAAGAAGGATCTTTTTATCATATGTGGTGGTCATGTAAAAAGGCAAAATTATTCTGGGCACAGATAGGCAGGAAGATGCAAAAAATTTTAAAAATAAATATTCAGTCAAAACCAGAATTTTTTTTATTGGGCTTTATGGATAAACAAATAGAAAAGAAATATGGAAGAATAATATTATATATGATTACGGCAGCAAGATTATTATATGCACAAAAGTGGAAAATGGAATCAATACCAACAATGGAAGAATGGCTATTGAAATTAATGGACTTAGTAGAAATGGATAAATTGACGTGTTTACTTAGAGAAAAATCGACAGATACATTCCTTAAGGATTGGAAGCCTCTCTTAGACTTTTTGTCAAAAGATCAAAATAAAATGATGATACTGGGATTTGATGATTAATTAAGACAGCTTATGGAGAAAAGGGACTATGTATGTATATATATTAAGGGACAGGTTTGATGTATATTATATACTTATAGCTGATTTGTGACAAATCGGAAGTCAACCATTTTATTTTCATTTTTTGTTGTAATATTGTTATGTTTTTTCTTACTTTGTTTTGTTTGTTTTTGGAAAAATTTGAATAAAAATTATATAAAAAAAAAAAAAAGAATTGTGCCCGGAAACAAATTGGCAGCCAGTGGAGCTGGTATAACAGAGGAGTTGTATGTTCTCGGGACCCAGCTCCAGTTAACATTCTGGCAGCAGCTCTTTGTACCTATTTAAGTTTCCGAGCAGTCTTCAAGGGCAGCCCCACATAGAGTGCGTTACAGTAATCTAATCGGGATGTAACTAAGGCATGTGTCACCGTAGTCAAGTCTGGCACGTCAAGGAACGGGCGCAACTGGCAAACTAATCTCAGTTGAGCAAAAGCACTCCCAGCCACAGCAGAGACCTGGGCCTCCAGGCTCAAAGCCGAGTCCAGGAGTACTTCCAGACTGCGAACCTGTGATTTCAGGGGGAGTGTTACTCCATCCAGCACAAGTTGAATCCCTATTCCCTGATCCGTCTTACGACTGATAAGGAGCACCTCTGTCTTGTCGGGATTTAGTTTCAGCTTGTTCTTCCCCATCCAGTCCATCACTGATACCAGGCATCGGTTTAGAACCTGGACAGCTTCCTTGGTATCATTAGGTGGAAAGGAGAAATAGAGCTGGGTGTCATCGGCATATTGGTGGCACCGAACCCCAAAACTCCGGATAACCTCTCCCAGTGGTTTCATATAGATATTAAATAACATGGGGGACAGATGAACCCTGGGGGACCCCATAGGTCAAAGGCCAAGGGGTCGAGCAGGCATCCCCCATAACCACCCTCTGGGTCCGTCCCTCTAGGAAGGATCAAAGCCATTGTAACACCATGCCTCCAAGTCCCATCCCAGATAGGCGACCCAGCAGGATACCATGGTCGATGGTATAGAAAGCAGCTGAGAGATCCAGTAAAACTAACAGGGACACACTCCCCCTGTCCAGTTCCCTGCGGAGTTCATCTACTAAGGCGACCAAAGCTGTCTCAGTTCCATAGCCGGGCCTGAAGCCAGATTGAAATGGATCAAGATAGTCTGCCTCATCCAAAAAACACTGGAGCTGGGCGGCTACCACTCGTTCTATTATCTTGCCCAAGAAAGGAATGTTGGAAACTGGGCGATAGTTACTTAATAATGAGGGGTCGAGGGAGGATTTTTTCAACAATGGTCTAATCACTGCCTCCTTTAAACTAGGAGGCATTCTGCCTTGTTGTAAAGAGGCATTAATCACTTCCCTGGCCCACTCAACCAATCCCCTTCTGGCATTTGTTATAAGCCAAGAAGGGCAGGGATCCAACATACAGGTGGTCGGGCGCGCCGCTCCAAGGATTTTGTCCACATCCTCGGGTTGAACAAGCTGAAAGGAATCCATTTTAAGTAAGCAAGCAGAGGCCAAAGTTACATCCACCGAGACTGTATCAAGTTTGGCGTCCAAGTCAGAACGAATCCGAGCAATTTTTTCTGCGAAGTATCACGCAAATTCGTGACAGCGGGTTGCTGAGTGATCAGCATCGAGTTCATAGGGGTCAGAACTTAAGAGACCCCTGACCACTCGAAACAATTCCGCCGGATGAGATCCAGCAGATGCAATGGAGGCAGAGAAGAAAGATTTCTTCTGAGCCCGCACTGCCACGGAATAAGTCTTTAAATAGACTCTAGCCCATGTTCGATCAGATTCGCTCCGAGTTTTCCGCCAGCGTCGCTCTAGTCTCCATCTTTCGCATTTCATCGCCAACAAGTCTTCAGTAAACCAAGGAGAAGGCTTGGTTCCAATTCACGAAAGGGGACGCTTAGGAGCGATTGTGTCCACCGCCCTGGTCATTTCCTCATTCCAAAGGTCAACCAAGGCTTCGACAGAATCACCTGCCGAGGTGATAGGAAAATCCCCAAGAGCTGTCAGAAAACCATTTGGATCCATCAGTCTCCTGGGGTGGACCATTCTAATCGATCCCCCACCCCTACAGAGGTTCTGAGTCGCAGTGAGTTTGAACCTAACCAGGTAGTGATCTGTCCATGACAATGGAACTAATGAAAGTTCCTCCACACCAAGATCACCAACATCCCGTCCAATACAGAAAACAAGGTCCAAAGTATGACCAGCAGCGTGAGTGGGGCCAGATATTATTTGGGACAGACCCATGGTTGTCATGGCGGTCATGAAATCCTGAGCCACTCCAGTAAGGGCAACATCGGCATGGACATTGAAGTCACCCAAGACAACAAGCCTTGGGGACTCCAATATCAAACCCGAAACTACTGTAGTAAGCTCAGGAAGGGAGAGAGTTGGGCAGCGGGGTGGGTGGTACACCAACAGAATCCCTATTCTGTCCCGGGCACCCACTTTCAAATAAACGCATTCGAACCCTGAGGACTGTGGGAGGGGATGCCTGGTTAGGTGGATGGTATTTCGAAAAACCACTGTGACTCCACCTCCCCGTCCCCCAGGTCTGGGCTGCTGATGAACAGAGAAACCAGGAGGACAAAGCTGAGAGAGATTAACCCCCCCAGCTTCATCCAACCAGGTTTCTGTAATACACGCCAGGTCAGCATGCTCATCCAGAATCAATTCCTAAATAGCATTAGATTTACCATTCACTGACCTGGCGTTCACAAGCAGCATTTTCAGCCCGGGGGAAGTGCCACCAAGGCTATCCAGGTTATCTGAGTTGGGAGACAGCTTAGGGATTATCAGTGTTCTATTAAATAGTTGCCTCCCAGGACCGTATCTCCTTCGCCCCTCCAAAACACCAATTGCCGCCCCCTGAAACCCCTCTGTTAATTTCTCATTCACCCAATGATATGGTTTGGATTGTGCTATTGGTAAAACTTGACTAGGGATCCTCTGCAAACATATCAATATCAAAGCAGGGTTGGCAACCCCCTGCCTGGAATGCCCTGCCCCTACCTTTTAACATGGCTGCTCCAAATTTCTTTTTGGATTTGACCCTTCATTTCAGAGGTCTCAGAAATGAGTAAGAGTAAGAAGATTATCTATCCTTCTCTGTCTACCCTGTGAGCTGCTATATACTCACTTTAACAGCCAACCCAATTCCAGTGAGTAATAATTGACAGAGAGAAAACACACATGATTTAGTCTACCTTCACAGGCAGCAGCTTGGGAACAACAACTATTGCAGCCACACTTCCTGGTATGTGAATTCTCTTTTACTACTGTTGGGCTTATAACAAACTGTCATGCAACCAAGAAAGTTCATCATCAGTAGGTTTAAGGGGGTTGAGCAGAGTGCATGGAACCACGGTTATTGCTTCTATCGATGTAAGGGAGTGAGGTTAAAGGTAAATAAAATGGAAACAAATGACAGTGATGATTTCCTAAATGTAATACCATACCAACTACAACAAGATTCCTATGAGTAACACAGAAAACTCAGCATCCCACAACCAGTGAGGATTCCTAATCAAAAACCAAAACTAAAAAAATCCTGGGAGCCAGTAAGCAAGGTCATAGAAATCCCCATGCAGCACAACCTGACCTGGGGGCTGCAGTTAGTGCAGAATACTGTAGCATGATTGCTGACATGGTGAGACCCTATCAGCACATAATACCTCTGTTCTGAAATCTGTACTGGTTGCTGATTTGCTACCAGGCCAAGTTCAGCACCTGCTAAAAACATTTTTATTTAGGCAAGCCTACCCAGGCATGTAGAAGCTATTGTGTTTTTTTATCTGTTTTTAACTCATTGTTGGTTTTATTATTTTGAATGTTTTTCAATAGCTGTCTTTAACTGTTTTTGCTAATAATTTCATTGTTTTAATTCCTTCTGTAAACTGCTTTGAGATTTTTTACAATAAAATGGTATATAAATGTTGTAAATAAAATACATAAATAAATTTTAGAGTCACTGTGGCCACTGGGTCTCTTTCAATTTTTAGGAAGAAAGGAATCTGCCTTATACTGACTCAGGCCATTTGGTACCATCTAGGTGAGTACTGATGTCATGGACTAGCATTGGCTCTCTAGGATTCCAGGCTGTAGTCTTTTCCAGAAATTAAATGTTGGACCTTTGCATGCAAAGCATATGCCCTACTACTGAGCTACAACCCTTCCCCTGTTTAAAAAAGTATATGTCAAAATTGTTCTTTTCAGTTCACTAATGTATGCACAGCACATCTAGGGCAGATCCACACCATTCATTTAAAGCATATTCAACACACATTTGAAGCACATGAATCCCACCACAGAATCATGGGAACTATAGTTTGTTAAGGGTGGTGGGAACTATAACTGTGAGGGGGAAACGTCACTTCCCATGATTCTTTAGGGGAAGTCATGTACTTTAAATGTGAGCTGGATGTGCTTTAAACATATTGTGTGGATCCATTTAATAAACGTTGCCTGCATGTAAATTGTTTTAATTAATTTTTTTAATGGAAATTAGCTATAAAGTTTACTTGGTGACCATGGGTTACTCACTATCTCTCAGCCTAATCTGCCCCTCAGGATGAAAACAACAGAGGGGAACCATGACCACTCCAAGGAAGGACACACTTAAAATGTAAAGGAAATAATGGTATACAACCACAGTGTGAAATCGGATACTTATAGGGACATTGTATGAAGAAATATTTATATAAGCATGACTGTCAAAGATGTTTATTATTTCCACAACCTGTAAAGATATTTATAGTGCAACCCTATGCATGTTTACTCAGAAGCAAGTCCCAATGTATTCAATGGGGTTTACTCAAACAGGGAAGTGTGCACAGAACTAAAACCTCAAGTGATAAGGAACTTCACTCACCCAACCCAAAATTCAGAATCATGCTACTTTAAGCAGTTTTGCAACTGTTTTTATGGTTTTGGGAATTTAAAGGGATTTATTTCTTATTGTGGGCTGCCTTGGTTTCCAGTCAGCAACCCTACCTCACAGGGTTTTTGGAAAGACTCCATACACACACACACACTGGAGATGTGAAAATACATACACCCCATATAATAGTTTATTGTCAAAACTGATTGGTCATTGCAGAACATTTTTTTAAAAAAAAATTAAGTTAGTATTAGTTTCCTACATAATAAAAGCAGTGATATCTAAGTAAATCCTACCTAATTGCTTTAAAAGTAGGATTGGAGGGGGAGAGTAAGATTTACAACACAAACACAATTCTTTTCTGGGTTCACTCAAAAGTCGCATTAATTTACAGCACAATCCTAACCATGTCTACTCAAAAGTAAGTCCTATTGAATTCAATAGGGCTTACTCTGGGAATGTGGGATTAGCATTGCAGCTTTACTCCCAGAAAAGCGAGTATAGGATTAAAGCTTCATATTGGGAAGGTTTTGAAAACACTGCCCTCTTCAACGGCCCAGGAAAATTTAAACTTGTTTGACTCCTGAACACAAGAAAAGAAAAAGAGTGAAAGCTATATGCTTAATTTATGAGATTTTCAGATAAGCAGGGGAAAACAACCATTTTCTGGCCTTGCAATGGGGTCTAGCTACTGCCTTGTCAATCACAACCCTGACTTCACTTATTGGCTACAGACCTGAAAGGGTGGGGTTAGAGCAGCGGCTAGCAGCTAATTTAACAGAAGTTGCAGGAGGGGGTGGCTGACATTTTGGTGTATATCTCTTGAACCAGACCACCTAGAAACTTAATTTTAAAAAAAATCAAAGCTGAGAGTCCAGAGATTAAGGTGATTCACCTGGATACCCAGAGAGGACCCCAAAAATCTGGAGTCTCCGGGCAAAACCTGGAGACCTGGCAATCCTAGTAACCAACATGGCATCTACGGCCACTAGTGTGTCTGCCAGTACTCCTATGGTGCTAGTGAAAGGTCTTCAGAAATACACCCTCAAAAAACCTGCTTGCTCTTTAAGCTCAGTTCCTGTTTGCACTATCTCAGCCTGTCCTACACTGAACACCCTTTTATTGGATGCTAGGACTGGGCTCTTCCTTCTGCTCAGGAGAGGTGCAAAGAAAGAGGACAGTGGTAGACTGATGTAGGTACCTTTTTTCATTGATGGGCATGGCTTATGTGAGAGCAACCCACACCGTTCTGTGACCATGTATGGTTTTCTCATCTTTTAGGTGTGACAGCCATTTTGTGTTATGCCATGTATCCCATGGCAGCCATTTTATGACTGGCAACCACAGCATTTTCTCAAAATTTCAAATATACCCTGCACTGCTTTTGAGTAATCAAAAGGAAAATAGTATTGCCAGGTGCTGGAACTCAAAAGGTAACATTGTTGGGAGGTACACTGCCCAGGGCAGCTCCTCCCTTGACCAACCTCACCAAAAGTAAATATATCTCACCTGGAAATGATAAGAGCACAGCTGACAGTGATGCACAGAGGTCATTAAAAAAAGTCTACTGGAAAAGCTATGCCAAGAGGGGGGGAGTGGTTGCTAGTAGCAGCATGTAAGAATAGAGAAAAACCAAAGAAGGGGCAGGTAGTCTCCACTCGTAACACCAGCATTCACTTACTGGTGCAATCTAATTCCAGCCTCAGCAACAGCTTCAGTGCAGACCCTGGCACCAGCAGTAGCAGCATCACCTATCCCGTTGCAGTAGCCCCCAAGGAGGATGTATATAGAGAAGAAATGAGGGAAGTCTGCAACCACCTCTGAAGGCACCTCTGTCTAGATCAACTGTTGCCAATTTGGTTCCTTCCAGATGTTGCTGGAGTACAGCTCTTATCCTCCCCAGCCTGATGAAGGCTGGCCTAGATGAAGTGAAAACTGTGGCAGCACATTCAGTCCTAAACTGCATGTGCCCATGTTGAGGTGAGTCATCCTGCACCACTCCAGATGGAATAAAGATTTTGGGTTACTAGGGGGCTACCAGCAGACCAAAACTATGCTCCCCAAGGCGCTGGGAACACTTTTCTTCTAGGGCAGAAATATGATCAGATATTACTGGTTAATTAAGCTAACTGCTTGATATTGAGTGAGCTTTCCCCAAAGTGGCCAAGTTACTTGGCTTTCCATAAAATGTTGTGGTTACCCAGGGCTGTCTTGATTCATGACCGCATGGCACAAGCACAATTTGAGAAGGAAAGAAGAGCAAAGATGGATCTGCCAACAACACATGCAGTGAAATCATCCTGGGAACTTCCAGCTATGGGTTAAAGAAAAGCTATGGTTTCACTTGTAGGGTGCCTATTTATGCAGTGCTACACAAGGGGACTCAGATTTGTATAAAGCTGGATATGCTAATTCATACATATACTTGCAAATTTAGAAATAGTTGCTCTAATTTAAATATAAGTACAATTCACTAATAGACAAAAAACCTTGCAGTTTAAGAATGTACCTATAGCCCACAGATATTTCCATCAAACTTTAAAAAGCAGGGAAATTGGGCAGCTATAGTGAATGCACTAGGGGAGCAGGAGACCTGACCTCCTCTGTGAGATACTGTACTGCCCTACAAATTTGTCAAAATGTAAACACAATTTGGGTTGGTCTTTTACAGTCCAATCCACTTCCTGTGTAGCTTGCAAGAACTTGGCTCAGCATGCTTTCTAGGTGGTGTTTATTAGTGATGGAGGAGAAATCTAGTTCAGTTTGCAATAACTTCCTAATTTGCACTTTCAGAAACAATACCAAAAAAAGCCCCACGGCCATCCTTTAAAATCTGCAGTTCTCTGAATCTTGCAGTGCAGTTTTCTGGTGAAGTAATATGTACGAAGATGCATATACTGGGCTCAAGTGTCCCTAAAAATGCACAAATTAGTAAAAATAACATTAAAAATACATTGTTTCAGGGGAAATTGCTTCGCAAAATGTGTATATTAGGCAAAACTGCATACTTAGGAGAAATTTGCATTTAAATGCTGATGAATTTTCATGCACAGCTTTTTTTAAAAAAAAATTGCACACAGATGTGGACATGTGGAGAAGTGAACTTAAGACTGGAAAGATGAGAAAATGAAAGAATCCAGCATTGACAGATTTGCCCATCCTAGTGTTGATGGGCGGCTTTAAGGTCCCTGCTCTTGCCTTTCATATATGACTCTTTATGTTTAAACCAAACTTCACCGACAGATCTCCTTCAAAAAGAGGACTGTCCTCTGTAAAGCAGGGCTCATGACTACTCTGTTCACTTGTTGTTTTATACAGTACATTATGCTGGACACTTCATTCATGTTGATTTTGTAACTTTGAAAGGGGAAAACTGAGCCTTTCAGTGGTCTCTATGAACCTGTTCCACAGACCTAAACTGTTCTGACCTGTTCTAGGCAAGTGAAAGTCTGGGTTTGTAATTTAGGCTGCAATCCTATAAATACAATTACATTATAATATTTTATGTACATATGACTGATTGATTAAGCGGTTTATACATTTTTCTAAATAAAATAAATGCATACCTAGAAGTAAGTCCTGTTGGACTCAGTAGTGACATTTACTTCAGAATAGCCATGCTCAGAATAGGATTGCACAGTTAAAACTGTATTTTCTTTTCGGACTTCCGGGAAGGATGGCTTCGCCTGTGCTTGCTTTTTGAGACGAGCTCTCGTCTCAGAAGAAGCTTTTTCAGTTCTAAAATCAGTCAGAACGTTCTTTTTGACTGGTAAAGATTTTCTCCCGGGCAGGGAGAAACGTAGAGATTAACCACAAAGCCTGTTTTTGTTGGGAGGACTGGATTTCATTAATTTATGAGAGAAAGTTCAGCCAGCAATGCAGACGGACTTCCATCAAGCTCTTACTGACTAAGCGACACGTTTATCTTTTCTTCAAAGAAAAACGGACCTTAACAGGCAAGCATCCTTCTTTCTATTTTTTTTTCCACTTGGTTTAAATTGTTGCAGCAAAAAGAGATTTGTCAATGAATCAGCTATAAAGATCTTCTGGGTGAGTTATAGCTCTCCTCTTTTACTCATGAAATTAAGGAGGAAAGAAATCGAAAAAGTGTTTTATTGCAAAAAGCTGGCCTGGAAGTGCATTCTAAAGATACTAACGGAAGAGGGATTGCTATTTCGAGGAGGGAAAAAAATAAATAAATTTGATTTATGAACTTTGGAGTATTATATGTCTGGGACTATATTTTTTTTGGTCTATTTCATTTTGACAAATCTGCTTGTTCATGACGCCACTAACTGTTTGAAGCTGGGAACTAAATTTGTTTTGTTTTCCTGAACATATAAGAGATAAGGCAGGCTGTACTGTCTACACTGATGTCAGCAAGCCTGGAATATTAACCCAATTGTGGCTGAAATAATTTTTTGTTTTTGTGGTTTTAAGAATGGCAACCAGGAAAGTGACTGAGACCATGGAAGAAATTATGTTTCAGAAAATAATGAGTGAGATTGAGATAACGAAACAAACCCTGAGACAGGGTAGACAGGAGATGAAAATTGAATTTAGCAAAATGACGCAGGAGTTTAAAGAAACAGGGGATTCTGTGAGAGAGGAGTTTGATGGGATTAGAGATGAGAAAAGAAAAATTAAAGGGAAGATACAAGCCCTGGAGACTGGAACAAATGTGGAATTGGAAAAAGATCTGGAGTTTATGGATGTTAGAAATAAAGTTTACTGTTTGGAATTCAACGTTGTCTCTGAAGAAATTAATGAAGATATTAGTGATAAAGTTATCAATGCCTTGGATAATTTTCTTGACTGGAATGATGTGATGGAGCTTGACATAGAAAAAATCTATGGAATTAACTACAGATATGTGACAATGGGAAAACTCTTAAGAGATGAGCTGGTGCATTTTGTAAAAAAGAAGAACAGAGATATGACTTTACAACAATATTTCAGCAACATATTCAGAATTGATGGCAAGGAAATATTTGTGATAAAAGAAATTCCCATCAGACTCTTATTATATGACTATGGCTATGACAGCAAGATCATCATGGGATACTGATAATGGATGAATGGATACTGAAACTACTGGATTTAACAGGACTATTGAAGATGGAAGATGGAATTAATATTGATAATGGAAGAATGGTTATGGAAATTATTAGACCTAATAGATTTGACGAGACGGATTAATCGATATGTTTATTTGGACTATGGCTATGACAACAAGATTATTATGGGATACTGATAATGGAAGAATGACTACTGAAATTACTGGACTTAACAAGATTATTGAAGATGGAAGATGGAATTAATATAGATAACGGAAGAGTGGCTATTGAAATTATTGGGCCTAACAGATTTGAATCAGATGGATTAAGCGACATGTTTATTTGGAGAAAAATTGAAAGTTATATCTCTCAAGGAATTGAAACCTCTCTTTGACTTTTTGTGGAAAGAATAAAGTAATGTTTATGAAAAAAACAAAACAAAACTGTATTTTCTTTTCTACATGTAAATTAGTTGGTTTTTCTCTTCCAAGAGAAACTATAACATCCTTTTCTTTTTAACCCCCCCTCCTGAATTCTTTTACTAAGGAATAGCACTGTACAACCAATATGAACAGCTTTGGCCTACTGTCCAAAGTTCAGTTAGAGCAAAGGTGGCGGCAGAAGGAAGGGAATAGAGAATAATATGTTTTATTAATTTCAGCTGTTTCATCTTAATGTAAAGAAATCACTTTGCATAGATCTGTAACTGATCCCAATTTCTAATCTCCTAGACTATTAACTTTAAATCTTTCTTAAGGAATATGTTGGCAACATACCAGAATGCAATAATTTTCATAGATTTGACCTGGGTCTATGCTTGGTTTCCTTTTTTCCAGAAACACAAAGGGGGAAAAGTCCATTTAGGTCACTTTGTTAATTACTTGATAACATTTCTATTAGCAGAATTTTCTCAACAGGTTTCAGTTGAGACGTCCTGAAATATAATGTTACCGCCCAGGACAAAAGATAATAAGGAAACTTTGCTTCAAGTTACAAAACATGGTGCCATGGAATTACAGATGGTATTGCTATAGAATTATACTATAGATGTATTTGGGTTTTTAAAAACTAAAGAGGTAAAAATAATCTGGATAGGTTGGCCACCTGCAGGAAAAAAATGTAAAATATGAAAATGCTAATTTCGTCTCAATGGGATCCAAGAGATTTTTTTAAAAAATAAACACCTGAGGCATACTAGTAAAATAAATAAACAAAAATCAAAGGAACATTTGATTTCTTTTGTGACTTACATGTGCACCTTGCATGTGAAACTGGAAGAAGTCCAGTTGGGCAGGTAAAAATCAGTGGGAGGAAAATCCAGAGCCTTGACTGAATGATTTGGAGCAGTCTTTCAAGACACTACAGAATGCTATGGAGACAATGTGACTATATTAAAAGCCTCTTCAGTCCCAAGAGCTACAGCAACACAGATAATGAAACCTCTTTCTGTGATATTTATTTATCATTTATTATATTTATTAGTCACTTTTTTCAAACTGAAAATTGAAAGCAACTTACAACATTAAAAACAGATACAAAAATAAAAATATCCTAAAATATTCAGACTACATACAAACAAAATCCAGAAAATTAAACTACAAAGGCCTGGGTGAATAAAAATGTTTTAATCTGGTGCCTAAGGACAGACAGTGATGGTGCCAGCGTGCCTCCCTGAGGAGAGCATTCCATAAATGGGGAGCCACCGCTGAGAAGGCCGGTTCTAATGTTGCCCCCTCCCCACCTTCCTTGGAAAGGGCATGTGCAGAAGGGCCTCAGATTCCAAATACAGGATCTGGGTTGGTTCATGTGGGCAGAGGCAGTCCTAGAGGTATTGGGGTCTGGATAGGTTCATAGAGGGAGACACGATCTAACAGATAACCTGGACCTAAGCCGTATAAGGCTTTATAGGTCAAAACCAGCACTTTGAATTGAGCCCAGAAACTAATTGGTAGCCAGTGCAGCATTGCTAGAATTGGTGTTTTGTGTTCCGACCCTCTTACCCCGGTGAGCAATCTGACTGCTGAATTCTGCACCAGCTGTAATTTCCCAACTGTCTTCAAAGGCAGTCCCACGTATTAATGCATTGCAGTAATCTAGCTAATAGAAAGTACTCCTTGCCACTGAGGTCACTTGAGCTTGAAGCAACAGTAATGGATCCAGAAGTATCCCTAAGCTAGGTACCTGTTCCTTCAGAGGGAGTATTACACCATCCAGTCTAGGTAACTGCCCAGTAACAGTGCCTCAGTCTTATTTGGATTCACTTTGTATATTGGCTGTCACCCAGTCCATCACCAAAGCCAGACATCAATCTAGCACATCCACTGCCACACCTGCAGAGGTAAAGGAGAGACAGAGCTGTATATCATCAGCACATTGTTTACAACACGCTCCACCCTGAATGACACCACTCAGGTCATCATACAGGGTGACCAAGACAATTTCCATGTCAAAACTAGATCTGAAATGGGAAATGGGTGAACATCGGTTTCATCCAAGACAGCCTGGATCTGTCCCGCAACCACACACTCAAGAACCTTGCCCAAGGAGGGAACATTAGAGACTAGCTGATAATTATTTAGATTTTCTGAATCCTGGAAGGGTTTCTGAAGAAGTGGTTTTATTACCATCTCCTTTAGGCAGGCGGCAACCACCCTCTCTCACAAGGAGATTAATCCCTGGCCCAGCTGGCCATCCCTTCCTTGTTAGTTTTTATCAGCCATGAAGGGCAAGGGGCACAAGTGGTTTAAGATAAACCAGAAACAGATATATGTTTCTGTGAAGTTCTGTCTAGAGACAACCTACAGAGCCCCAGCATGCACTCTTACTTCAGGGTCCACCTGGTTGAACCCTACCTACTCATCAGTGAGTTTCTCCTGTCAGCTCCAGTTATATTCAAAAAGGAACTCTGACTCACCCCTGAGCTTTCTGTTCAAACCTCTTTTCCAATACTCCTAGCTCTAGTCTCTATTTCTCCCTTCTGTCCTCTCTCTGTTCCTTGGCTATTGTTGTAGGCTTGCAGAATTCCTCTTCCCCCTTCTCCTGGACTTGTCAGTTTCTCTCCTTGTCCTTCCTCAATGTAATGCCCCAACCCAAATTTGTTCCCAATGGCCACCTTTTATCTAGCTGCCGTGCATTCTAGGGTGTCTCCCCTGCCTCAGCATCATCATGGCATTCCACTTCTGGCTCACCCATGTTTACATGTTGGAGGTGGAGGGTGCAAGAGGGATGCTGCGATGACTGCCTGCAGCCACCTTCACCTGTGTTTCCACCTGAAGTTTCATTGATGTCAAGGTCATATTTTACAAGTCCCACACACACACACACACAACAATGAAAGTTTTACAAACAATTAGCTGAACTTCTGATGAAGTCTTGTGATTAACGGCTGGTTCAGCCCACCACTGTATGTTGTTTTGTCCCATTAATAACAGCAGTAGTAGATACAACTTGAAACTTGCATAACCCATAGAAGAGTGAAGCCTAATAATTTTAGTATGGTTTTTCTTCCCACACCCCATCTTAAGAGTGGCTAATTGCAGAGTCCATGGCTTCAGCCTAAAACCAGGAAACCCCCACTCCCACCCCAACTTAATATCCAGTCTAATGAAGAGTTCAGGAGAACACAAAAGCTTGCTCACTATTTTGTGTCATTTTAGTGGGTCCTAAAGGTTTTGCCTGGCCATGGATTTTGGATTCTTCCAATCTTCTAGTCCATGGGCATACATCTGCCACTGTGCACAGGATCTAGCTCTTGGAATTACCAATACAAATATTGTTTTTTGAGTGTAGAATGACACTGGCCAACATGAGAGACTAAGACTAAAACAGCGTTTCCCTACTAGTGGGCCACCAGATGTTGTTGGACCTCAATTCCCATCTTTCCTGACCATTGGCAATGCTCACTGAGACTGATGGGAGTTGTGGTCCAACAACATCTGGTGGCCCACTAGCTGGGAAAGGCTGGACTAAAAGTATACAGATTTTAGTCTGTGAAAAGTTGATGCTTTTTTTGCTTGAGGATACAGGCCATTCAAATACAAGCTGGCTTCCCACCTGTTTTCCACCCAAGAATGTTTATTATTATTATTATTATTGTTGTTGTTGTTGTTGTTGTTGTTGTTGTTGTTGTTGCTGTTGTTATTATTATTATTATTATTATTATTATTTCTCTTTGTTTAATTCTGGTATAACCCAAAAAGCCACAAGGGGGAAAGCAAATGTGAGGCTGTTCTTATTCACAAGAACATAAGAACATAAGAAGAGCCTGCTGGATCAGGCCAGTGGCCCATCTAGTCCAGCATCCTGTTCTCACAGTGGCCAACCAGGTGCCTGGGGGAAGCCCGCAAGCAGGACCCGAGTGCAAGAACACTCTCCCCTCCTGAGGCTTCCGGCAACTGGTTTTCAGAAGCATGCTGCCTCTGACTAGGGTGGCAGAGCACAGCCATCATGGCTAGTAGCAATTGATAGCCCTGTCCTCCATGAATTTGTCTAATCTTCTTTTAAAGCCGTCCAAGCTGGTGGCCATTACTGCATCTTGTGGGAGCAAGTTCCATAGTTTAACTATGCGCTGAGTAAAGAAGTACTTCCTTTTGTCTGTCCTGAATCTTCCAACATTCAGCTTCTTTGAATGTCCACGAGTTCTAGTATTATGAGAGAGGGAGAAGAACTTTTCTCTATCCACTTTCTCAATGCCATGCATAATTTTATACACTTCTATCATGTCTCCTCTGACCCGCCTTTTCTCTAAACTAAAAAGCCCCCAATGCTGCAACCTTTCCTCGTAAGGGAGTCGCTCCATCCCCTTGATCATTCTGGTTGCCCTCTTCTGAACCTTTTCCAACTCTATAATAGCCTTTTTGAGATGAGGCGACCAGAACTGTACACAGTATTCCAAATGCGGCTGCACCATAGATTTATACAATGGCATTATGATATCGGCTGTTTTATTTTCAATACCTTTCCTAATTATCGCTAGCATGGAATTTGCCTTTTTCACAGCTGCCGCACACTGGGTCAACATTTTCATCGTGCTGTCCACTACAACCCCGAGGTCTCTCTCCTGGTCGGTCACCGCCAGTTCAGACCCCATGAGCGTATATGTGAAATTAAGATTTTTTGCTCCAATATGCATAATTTTACACTTGTTTATATTGAATTGCATTTGCCATTTTTCTGCCCATTCACTCAGTTTGGAGAGGTCTTTTTGGAGCTCTTTGCAATCCCTTTTTGTTTTAACAACCCTGAACAATTTAGTGTCATCAGCAAACTTGGCCACTTCACTGCTCACTCCTAATTCTAGGTCATTAATGAACAAGTTGAAAAGTACAGGTCCCAATACCGATCCTTGAGGGACTCCACTTTCTACAGCCCTCCATTGGGAGAACTGTCCGTTTATTCCTACTCTCTGCTTTCTGCTTCTTAACCAATTTCTTATCCACAAGAGGACCTCTCCTCTTATTCCATGACTGCTAAGCTTCCTCAGAAGCCTTTGGTGAGGTACCTTGTCAAACGCTTTTTGAAAGTCTAAGTACACTATGTCCACTGGATCACCTCTATCTATATGCTTGTTGACACTCTCAAAGAATTCTAATAGGTTACTGAGACAGGACTTTCCCTTGCAGAAGCCATGCTGGCTCTGCTTCAGCAAGGCTTGTTCTTCTATGTGCTTAGTTAATCTAGCTTTAATAATACTTTCTACCAGTTTTCCAGGGACAGAAGTTAAGCTAACTGGCCTGTAATTTCCGGGATCCCCTCTGGATCCCTTTTTGAAGATTGGCGTTACATTTGCCACTTTCCAGTCCTCAGGCACGGAGGAGGACCCAAGGGACAAGTTACATATTTTAGTTAGCAGATCAGCAATTTCACCTTTGAGTTCTTTGAGAACTCTCGGGTGGATGCCATCCGGGCCCGGTGATTTGTCAGTTTTTATATTGTCCATTAAGCTTAGAACTTCCTCTCTCGTTACCACTATTTGTCTCAGTTCCTCAGAATCCCTTCCTGCAAATGTTAGTTCAGGTTCAGGGATCTGCCCTATATCTTCCACTGTGAAGACAGATGCAAAGAATTCATTTAGCTTCTCTGCAATCTCCTTATCGTTCTTTAGCACACCTTTGACTCCCTTATCATCCAAGGGTCCAATTGTCTCCCTAGATGGTCTCCTGCTTTGAATGTATTTATAGAATTTTTTGTTGTTGGTTTTTATGTTCTTAGCAATGTGCTCCTCAAATTCTTTTTTAGCATCCCTTATTGTCTTCTTGCATTTCTTTTGCCAGAGTTTGTGTTCTTTTTCATTTTCTTCATTTGGACAAGACTTCCATTTTTTGAAGGAAGACTTTTTGCCTCTAAGAGCTTCCTTGACTTTGCTCGTTAACCATGCTGGCATCTTCTTGGCCCTGGCGGTACCTTTTCTGATCTGCGGTATGCACTCCAGTTGAGCTTCTAATATAGTGTTTTTAAACAACTTCCAAGCATTTTCAAGTGATGTGACCCTCTGGACTTTGTTTTTCAGCTTTCTTTTTACCAATCCCCTCATTTTTGTGAAGTTTCCTCTTTTGAAGTCAAATGTGACCGTGTTGGATTTTCTTGGCAATTGGCCAGTTACATGTATGTTTAATTTAATAGCACTGTGGTCACTGCTCCCAATCGGTTCAACAACACTTACATCTTGCACCAGGTCCCGGTCCCCACTGAGGATTAAGTCCAGGGTTGCCGTCCCTCTGGTCGGTTCCATGACCAACTGGTCTAGGGAATAGTCATTTAGAATATCTAGAAACTTTGCTTCTTTGTCATGACTGGAACACATATGCAGCCAGTCTATGTCCGGGTAGTTGAAGTCACCCATTACTACCACATTTCCTAGTTTGGATGCTTCCTCAATTTCATATCTCATCTCAAGGTCTCCCTGAGCATTTTGATCAGGGGGACGATAGATCGTTCCCAGTATTAAGTCCCTCCTGGGGCATGGTATCACCACCCACAACGATTCTGTGGAGGAGTCTGCCTCTTTTGGGGTTTCGAGCTTGCTGGATTCAATGCCTTCTTTCACGTATAGAGCGACTCCGCCACCAATACGTCCTTCCTTGTCCTTCCGATATAGTTTATATCCAGGGATAACCGTATCCCACTGGTTTTCTCCATTCCACCAGGTCTCCGTCAAAGATAGAGTTCATATTTATGTTGCTTTTCAGTCAAGAGTCCCCAAAGCAGCGTAATATAAGGTACAATGCAAGTAGAGGCTACTTCCTTTGTATTCAGGCCAGCCCATTTTACCCACAATTAACAGCAACAGTAATTAATTTGCAGACAACAGCTTCTGCCAATTTCCTGATGGGAGGCCAATGATATGTCTACAATAAATGGGTGCAGTATGTGTGGTCTAAGCTTACTGATATTTCTTTTTGACAATAAGTATTTTTTTCTATTTTTAACTGAGTCAGGAGTACAATATAAATCTGGATGTTTTAATCATGAATGAACTTTTTATGTGAGGCCTATTTCACTGTAAATCAATATCCTTCTTCAATGCTCAGTGTGTTGCCTCCCCAATCACTGTTTTGCTTTTGAACTTGATACAGTAATGAAAGCCTAATGTTATGGATGCGGTGGTAAAACGTATGGTACTCTGTGTTTTTACTGGTGCAAGGCATGGCTGAAATATTCTCATTCTGCAAATGAAATCACAAGAAGATTAATATTCCCTTCCATTTTATTTAATAAAATGAAGTTTTTATCTTGAGTTTATAAATCTAAATGTAATAATATTGCTTATCTCCAGATACCCATTCTGGTGTGTTTATTTTAATAGACAAGTCCAACACTTCAAATGTGGAAACACAGTGGGTAATATTTATAGGAAACTTCCAACAACCATGGAATTTTGCTCATGTGGAATATCATGGCATTTTGCCTGGATCAAGTAACCAGCAGATTAGCACATTAACACTTTTTTAAAACACGCATGTAATCCACTCTAAATGTGGTCTTTGACTCCTGGTAAGAACACCTATTCCTCCGCCTCACATGGAAGCACTGCTTTATTCAAATAAACAGACAGTTGCTAATACATTTTGGTAAAAGACATAAGATGGCACTTATTTTAAAGTAATTTATATGCCACCTTTTTCTTTTCTGGGATGAACATTCAAATTGGTCAATGGTGTAATAACATCCAAGCTGGACAGGTATGGTAGAATAGCAAAACAACAGAGTCCTGCGTCAAGTTAAGGATTAGCAGCACAAACAATCAAAAGCCAAGATCCAGAGTTTGTTTTTGGCTTGGGTTTCCCCCACTCAGCTGGGCCTGTGCTGGTGTAAGACATTTATTGTGGCACAGCCTTTCATGGGATAGAAGAAGGGTGGGGAACTTTGCGGTCCTCCAGATATTGTTGGACTCCAGCTCCCATCAGCCCCAGCTAACATGGCCAATAGCTAGGGATGACAGGAATTGTAGTCCATTAATATCTGGAGGACCAAAAGTTCCCTACCCTAGGCTAGAGTCCACCTGGTCAGATGCACAAAGCTGCATCTCCCTAGGGTTGTTGTTAGGGTTACCAGGTCTCTGGTTTTTGCCTGGAGACTCCAGATTTTTGGGGTCCTCTCCAGGTAAGTGACCTAAATCTTCAGACTTTCAGCTTTCATTTTTTTAAAAAAATAAGTTTCTAGGTGGTCTGGTTCATGTAGGGTTGCCAGGTTCAGGGCCTGATCCTGTATCTTTAGGAGAAGAGAAAGTCAGCCAAGTGCAGGTGATCTTGTAACACTGTAATGAGAAAAACCACAAGGTGGAATTCTCCCTTCCCCCTGACCAACTTTTAAAGATACAGAAGACCTCTTGGAGGCTGGGCCTGTCAACCAAGAGATCTGTATCTTTAAAAGTTGTGCAGGGGGAAGGGAGAATTCCACCTTGTGGTTTTTCTCATTACAGGGTTGCAAGAAAACCTGTACTTGGCTGACTTTCTCTTCTCCTAAAGATACAGGATCAGGCCCTGAACCTGGCAACCCTAATTGCACTATAAATATCTTTACAGGTTGTATAAATAATAAACATTTTAAACATGCATGCTTATATAAATATTTCTTCATACTATGTCTCAATATGTATCTTGATTTCACACTATGGCTGTACATTCTTATTTACTCTACATTTTAAGTGTGCCCTTCTTGCTTGCGGTGGTCATGATCCCCCTCCATTGTTTTCACCCTGAGGGGCAGATTAGGCTGAGAGATGGTGAGTAGCCCATGGTCACCAAGTAAACTTTGTAGCTGATTTCCATTTAAAAAAAGTAATTAAAATGATTTATACATAGGCAAAGTTTATGAAGTAATACAGATCCACATAATACATTTAAAGTACATCCAACACACATTTAAACTGCATGCATTCCCCTAAAGAATCCTGGGAAGTGTAGTTTCCCCCTCACAGTTATAGTTCCCACTACATTTCCCATGAGTCTGTGGTGGGATTCATGTGCTTCAAATGTGCTTTAAATGAATGGTGTGGATCTGCCCTAGGTATGTTGTGTATTTATCAGTGAACTGAAAAGAGCAGTTTTAAAAGATCATTTTTAAAAGGGAAGGGCTGTAGCTCTGTGGTAGGGCACATGCTTTGCATGCAAAGATCGAAAATCCAATCTCTGCAAAAATCTCTGTTGCCTGGAATCCTGAAGAGCCAATGCTAGTCTATGTCATCAGTACTGAGATAGATGGTACCAACTGGCCTGTGTTGGTATAAGGCAGATTCCTTTGTTCCTAAAAGTTCCTCTTTCGAGACCTAAGGGCCACAGTGACTCTGAAATTTATGTGTTTTATTTACAACATTCCGCTTTACTGTAAAAAACCTCAAAGAGGTAGAAGGAATTAAAACACAATTATCGGCAAAAACAGCTAAAAACAGGTTTAAAGATATTCAAAATAATAAAACCCACCATGAGTTAAAAACAGATAAAAAGCATAATAGCTCCTACATGCCTGGGTAGACTTGCCTAAACAAAAATGTTCTTAGCAGGTGACGAAAAGAGCACAATGAAGGCACCTGCCTAAAGTCAATAGGCAGGGAATTCCAAAGTGTAGGTGCTGCCACATGAAAGGATTAATTTCTTACAAGAGCAGAACAAGTACTACGTGGCACCCCTAACATGGAAAGCACACCTTGAACTTGGCCTGGTAGCAAATCGACAACCAGTGCAAATTTCAGAGCAGAGATATTATGTGCTAACAGGGTCTCACTCATGTCAGTAATCATACCACAGCATTCTACAGTAACTGCAGCCCCCAGGTCAAGTTGTGCTGCCTGGGGATTTCTGTGATCTTGGCTGACTGGCTGCCAAGTTTTTTTAGTATTGGTTTTTGGTTAGGAACCCTGACTGGTTGAGGGATGCTGAGTTTTCTGCCCTACTAATAGGAATTGTTGTGGGTGGTATGGTCTTGCATTTAGGGAATTATTACTGTCTTTTATTTTTCTTTTCTATTTGCATTTCATTTACCTTTAATTTCATTTACCTATTAAGCAATAATAGTGGTTCCATGAACTCAGCTCAACCCCCTTAAACCCACTGATGATGCACCTTGTTGTTTGCATGATGGTTTGTTTCTTGCCCAATAGTGGTAAAAGACAATTCACATAATGGAAAGTGTGGCTTCAATTGTTGTTGTTCCCAAGCTACATCCTATGAAGGTAAACCAAACCATGTGTGTTTTCTCTCTGTCAAGTATTACTCACTGGAATTGGGTTGGCTGTCAAAGTGAGATTATAACAGCTCACAGAATAGAGAATAAAAGAATAGAGAATCTTCTTAACTCTTACTCATTTCCCAGACCTCTCTTTGCAGTGAAGGGTCAACTCCATAAAGAGGTTTTGAGCAGCCACCATAAAAGGCAGGCAGGGGGTCGCCAACCCTGCTTTGATATTGATATTTTTGCAGAGGATCCCTAGTAAAGCCTTACCAACAGCACAATCCTAACCCCATCTACTCAGAAGTAAGTCCTGTTGAGTTCTATGAGGCTTAGTCCCTTAGTAAGTGTGTTTAGAATTACAGCCTTCAGGGGCATCCACTCCTTAGTGCTCCCATCTAACATCTCCCGAACACTAGGCTCTCTTCTTCCTACAATGGCCTTCTGGTGACTGGTTGGCCTGGCCTGGCCTGAGGGCACTTAAACCCTTCTTGCTAGAAGCAAGTAGGCTAAATTAAATGTTCCTTACCCAGACCCCTAAAAAGGTGAGCAGGAATGACCCCGTCACTTCAGCTGCACCGGGGAACATCCTCATTTAGCTAAGATTTCTATCTTAGTTTCCAGTCAGATAATTTTTTTTGTTTGAGTGGTATGCTCCAAGCAACTGTGGTTGATGGTTAACGTATCATACTTAATAACATCACTAGGGTCCCATGTGACATCATTAGGACCCACCCGTGAAATCTCAGAGTTTCACAATGCTTCCGAATGCTTCTGACCTGGCAACCCTGATAGGCATCTATATTGTTAATTTCCAGTTTCAGCCACAGTGAATGTCTAGGGATAGCATAAAATGCTGGTTTCAAATCAATGAATATCACATATAATGTTTGTTGTATATTACCAACATATCTGCATAATAAAAAAGCAACTTTATAACAAAAAAACCCCAGATCAATTGTAGGTTTCCCTTTTTGAAAACCCACTTGTACTTCAGATAGCAATGTCTGTGTTTCTACCCATTGTTTGAACTCTTCAAAGAGAGATATGGCATGTAATGTGGAGGCATAATTACACTAAAGAATTACACTAGAGAAATTCTAAAACCATATTTGGGTAATACCTTTATTGTTGTTATTGCTGTTATGCGCCTTCAAGTCGATTATGACTTATGGCGACCCTATGAATCAGTGACCTCCCAGAGCATCTGTCATGAACCACCCTGTTCAGATCTTGTACGTTCAGGTCTGTGGCTTCCTTTATGGAATCAATCCATCTCTTGTTTGGCCTTCCTCTTTTTCTACTCCTCCCTTCTGTTTTTCCCAACATTATTGTCTTTTCTAGTGAATCATGTCTTCTCATGATGTGTCCAAAGTATGATAACCTCAGTTTCATCATTTTAGCTTCTAGTGATAGTTCTGCTTTAATTTGTTCTAACACCACCAGCCAATATATCACAAAAAGGTGTGCAAACCTTTGGGTTTTCAAGAATTCTTTATCAGGCTAGATGGTAAACAAAGCAAAAAGGGAGAGGAAGAGAAAAAGTGTCTTGTGGTAACACCAACAGTCTATGTTTGGTAAGAGTCTTAAGGCAGAATGTGACTGGCAGACATTCAAATGAGACTCTTTTAGGTGCTTATGCAGGAGAAGACACATACCAATGGCTGGTTTTCTATCTCTGGAACTACAACAATCAACTCTTGCTCAGGTCTGTCTTCATCCTTAGATGAAGCACACAGGTTCCTTGATAAGTGGAAAACAGGACTGAAGAGAACAGAGAAATTCTGTTGTGGGGGTGGGGAGAGTTCATGGCAGAGAAATTTCCACTACCAAAGACCTACCAGGCTTGTGTCAGTCAGGGATGGTTTTTTCCCTCTCACCCCACATTTTGTTTTTAATTTAATTTTCACTCCCATTGGTTTCAATGGGAGGGAAGTATAGCTTTCTTCCCTTATGGGGGGGTGTTTAGAAAATGGGGGGCTTTTGGTCCTGTGGATGCGAGGCCTCTTCCCAATCCAGGTATATCTCGAACATGCCACTTTTCTTCTCCTACCACTGTGGGAGCACTGACAATGGAGAAGCAATGGTGACTGAGCTTCCCAGTACTGCACTGAGGAGGACTCTGGTGGTGCACCACCTTCTCTGTCCACAGACCTCCCTCTCCACAGGTGGAAAAGGAGATCCACAATATCCAAGAGCTCCTCAGCTGCCCTCTGAGGGAGCTTAGAATTGCTCCCTTATACTGTTCTCAACTGTAGTTTCCATCAAGTAACTGCCAAAATTAAACTAAAAACAGCCTTAATACAAAAAGACAACAGCATCAATAAAAGATGAATTGTACAGGCCTTAAAATATAGTAAAAAGGATATTAATCAGTGGAGGCTGGTCTATTAGGCCGAATGGGGCACTGCCCAACCAGCTTTAGTCTGCCCTCAGCCAACTTCCACATGCCTGCCAGTCTTACAGCCATCCAGTAGGTGCCACTGCCTTGCCAGCTTCCTCCTCCTCAGTCTCAGTGTTGCCCTTGTGGAACTTCAGGAGGAGGAGACCTGCTGCTGTTCTCCCTGCCTTTTGCCCCACCAGCCCCCATGGGCACCAGCCACCATTGATGTTAATGTTGTTAAAAGCCCGGCGAAAGAGGACCACATTTGTGTGGCTTCTAAAAGCTAATTATGAAAAGTAAGTTTGTCTCATCCACAAATGCAGAACATTATTGTTATCTTGTGCCAACCTCCTCAGGTACTCCAACATGTTGGCCCCAGAGCAATGCAGTAGAACTCAGAGGGTTCGCTGTATATTCCCAACCATTTATAAATATTCTCAAATATTACTGCACATTTTTAGAAAAGCTCACAAAACCATGCCCCAGCTTATTATTTATTTTATATATGGCCTTATTTTATGTGTTTGTTACATTCATACCCAAGTTTTCCTCCCAGGAGCACAAGATGGTGAATGTCGTTCTGCCTCATTTGATCCTCACAACAACACTATGTGGTAGGCTAGACTGAGAGACAGTAACTGGCCGAAAGTCACCCAGTGAGCACCATGGCAGAGCAGGGATTTGAATATCGGTCTCCCTATTTCTGGCCCAAGACTCTAACGGCTACACCACACAAAGAAGTATGTCTCCCCACAGACATTTTTGTTTTCAAAAGCTGCCTTCAAGTGCTTTCAATCTGCTCTTTAACCATTCTCAAAATTTAAAAAACAGCCTCATTAGACATGAAAACAGTTTAAAAAGAAGCCCAGGGGTAAAATACCTCACATGTACTGGCAGTGGTGTCCCTTTCAAATGAATGTGCATGTGTGAAACGAGGACCCACATCCCTTGGAATCCTGACCTAAGGATTCTTCAAAGGTGTGACTTTAGTCCAAGGACTATTTGGATAGAGCAAATAATTCATTCATTTTTGCAGGGCTAGAGATGAGAGAGTATATTATGTGGCAAGTTGTAGATGACCTTGAGCATCTCCTAATAACCTGAGAATGCACTTTAGACAGAAGCAATCCCTGAAAATGAGCGGCAAGACAATAGAATACTTAACAGATGCACTACTATTAGTGATCTGTTCCCTCGGGCTCTTTAACCCTGTTCTTCTGGCCTATTCAAACAGTGCTCCAGGACACAGTTCTTCTGCCAGAGAGTTACACAATTCAAACATAAACTTGTTAAATTCTGTAAGATCAAAGAAAGGTCATGGGAGGAAAAGTAATTACTTTTTAAAGAGTCCCACCAGGGCCCAGTTTTCCTAATATAATTTTACAGGGATTCTGTCTTAAAATTCTGTCTTAAAATGAAGTGTTCTGGATGCCTAAAGTCTCCTTCAGGTCTCCTTCATGGCTTAAATATAACTCCAGCTATTTGCAGCCAACCAACTTTGGCCTAGTGTTGCCATTGTTGCCTTCTTTGGGCCATTGTGAATTTAAAAAGGGGGGAACTAAAGAAAACTAGGCCTTACTGATAAGCCCAGTTATGTTGTCTATCCACACATTAATACAGTTATATTTGGACTAAGTTGTGTTACTCAAGAGAATTACTTAAAACACCAAGATATGGTCTGAAGCTACCACCTTGCTGGCTAATCAGGTCTGGACTTGGTTAGTGCTGGATCGGTGACTGGCTGTGAACCACATCTACATCCCCTTTGGTTCCATGAGAGAGGAAAGGCAGGATGTAAATGTAAAAAAAACAAAATAACCCCACACACATAAAACAATTTAAGAGTAGCATCCATTTCCTCTGGCCTGAGGAGAGAGGCCACAGACTGAGAAAACTATGTAAAGCCTTCACTTAAACCAAACTTTGTTGATTTAGAAAGCAAAGCCTGGTGTTGTAAACCAGACCAGGGAAACAGCGGCCTTCCAGATATGGTTGGACTCCAACTGTCATCAGCCCCAGCCAGAATGGCCAATGATCAGAAATGATGGAATTTGTAGACCAGGTTCTCCACCCCTGCTTCAGGTTCTCCACCCCTGAGGGAAACAATCATACAATCTTGATACAAAAGGGTTCAACATGTCTACTCTATCCTCATGACAGTTCCATGTGGTGACTGAGGCCAAGAAACTGATTGTTCAATGATCCCCTAATAAGCTTCATGACTTAGTGAGAACCCCTACTTTTCCCCAACCTGAGTCCAAGATGCTATCAAGTGGGAAGGAAATGTTGGAACTTTGCTAAGTAATACATTCCACAATCCTTAGCTTTGTCTTGTTAACTACTTAGGTGACATAATATGATACAGGTGCTATACTTAGGTGATATAATATGATAGAGTGAAGACTCCTGAATATTTGACATTTTCAGATGTGAATAACTAAATGTACAATTGCATTTAAATTCCAAGTTATCTGGTGATTACCATGCATAGTTTTCTGCCAGTGTAACAAAAAATAATGCCACAGCCCTGCAGAGAGCTCTGCTTATGTTAACAGCTGCAAATACAAAATCCAAAGGCAATTTGAAGCTTAAAGACATTTTCTCACTGAGTCATCATGCTCAGAGACCTAGATACTGTATCTATTATGGGTGTCTCAAAGGGTCTTTGTAGCTTCTGGTTTAGAGACCTACGCATTTAAGCACTTTAGGCTGAAGTCCTACATAAGCCCCATTCAATTCCATTTGGCTTACTTCTGAGTGCACACCATGGAAGTGGACTGAGATCATGCTGTTAATGGGCTACCCCTTAATATAACTAGAAACTGCATGCTAGGTATTTCAACTCTCTCTGGATGCATGTGTAGCCAATGTGGTTCCTTCCAGCTGTTATTGGACTATGGCTCCCATCAGCGACATCCAGAATGGCCAGTGGCCAGGGATGATGGGAGTTGTAGTCCAACAAAAGCTGGAGGGCACCACATTGTCTCCCCTGCATTAGCACTGTTTTAGCTGGTAACGATCAACTCACAGGCATGGGGAGTATTTTTGGATTAAGGCTGCTATCCTATACCCACTTTACTGGGGGTATGCCACAATGAATTCATTGAATAGACATGTATAGGACTGTGCTGTGAGTCTAACATCAGTTTATTTCTTCTTCTGCTTAGTGTAGGAGGTGCATGCTTGGCCCATCACTCCTGCAGTTCCAGGAACCTCAAGATGAGTCTCTCCCCCTCGCACAGCCTTCTACAGTAAAGCCAATCCCATATAAGAAAGATACAGTACTTCCTATGAATGGATTGTCTTTTCCAGAACTGGAAGGTTATTTGAAATTCAGTGTTGCTGATTTCAATGGGATGTTCTTCCATGTTGCCACTGCACCCTATCCCACCTCCACCCCCTGAGTAGCTGTATAATCAGTCTACATCCGAGAGGACAATTGGAAAAAGAAGACCATAACAAATAATAATTGAGCATTCAAAATACAATAAAATTAAATAATAATAATTAATTTTGAAAATAGGCGCAATTATTTACTGTTTTGCATTGCTTTATAAAGTTGAATGACTTTAATGCAAAGAGATCACTTTTGGATATAGTGGATGAATTATATTAATGCTTTCCTCTGATAAGCCAAAAATAATATATAATAATAAAAGCCAGTGAGATAAGGAGAGAGAGATAAGGAGAATGAGTAGTTGTCTGTTGCACCTGAAAAACAAGAGAAAGCTGTTTTCCGATGAAGTCATTTCAGTTAATTAGGGTGTTATAAAAACCCAGTCCATGAAAAGGGGTGGGCATCATTCTGGCTCACTAATCACTCATGATATCATTTTATAAGGAAGCTTTTCTCATTTCACACTGCAGCAACCTCTCCCATCTCTAACATCTGTATTCTCTAGAAAGTGTGGTGTGCCAGTAAAAACCCGTGGGACCACCTATCATCTTTATACAACTGATGGAACATCCATCAACATAGAAAAAGGAAAAATACAATATCTCCTTGAGCTTGTAATGTGGTCACACTAGATCCACACATTTGGATTGGGATTTTCTAGGAGTCTGTTGTTGTTTATGCATGGTAAAGAGAATTCTCTAGTGCACTTTTAAAATGATAAAGTATAAAAATATATACACAAATAAAATGAAAAGGAAAGTCAGTGAACATTGTTCCTGCATAAAAGTGCATGAATGCAAATGGAGTAAAAAATCTGAGTATGAATATCATCAGTCCGCTATTTTCAGTTCAAAAACCGTTGCCATGTTTCCACAAACCTTTGAATGGCCTTTTTTCTCCCCAAGCATGCATCTACCATAGGAGTAATTTTACACATGAGCATTACATACCAGACTTTCTGAAGCCAGTCCTCAATAGATGAGTTGTTCATTCTTTCCCCCTTCTTAGTTATAATAATTTTTGCAGCTGTTATCATATTGCCAGTCACATTCTATTCTTTCATTGTATGCAAGACCTAATGCTGTTGAAATGACAAAGTTTTGGTACTAATTTTGATACTGTAATTTCTTGAATCACCTTTATATTTTTTTATGCAGTAAGACTAGTGTTTCAATCCTATGCACACCTATATCTAAGCTGCATTGAACAAACATGCATAGGAATGGATTACGCTGTTAATAATTTTTCTAGGGTAGGAATAAGTCCATTTCTGGCCCATGTCACTTTTGCATATGTTCAGAGGTCTGTTCCACATTAAGCTGTGTATTTTTCTTTAAAATCTGCAAGAGAAATGGCATATAAATATGCACTTAAAATACATATTTTAGATTATATATTTAAATTAAAATACATGCTGTTAAATGTATTTCTTCTCAAAATACACATTTTAAAATGCATTTTCTCTCAAGCATTAAAAAACTATTTCAATATTTTTTGAACTGAGAATTGCATCGGAACATGGGGGAAGTGTAAAAGCTGGTGGATATCTAAATTCTGATCTATACCTTTGTTCAGGAGATGTGGATCAAGTCAAATAATACTGGAATTCACAATTTGATAGATTTGGCATTTTTTTTATTTATTTATTTATTTATTATTTGATTTATATCCCGCCCTTCCTCCCAGCAGGAGCTCAGAACTGAATTGAATTTCCACCCCATCCCTAGTGAGAACAGAATGCTGGACTAGATGGATCATTAGTATGATCCAGCAGGGCTCATGTTATGTTCTTATGAACAGATCTCCACTAGGCACTCCTATGGAAAGACAGGATAATATTGTGCTGGTGCCTTCTTCCACTGCAGCCCCCTGTGTCTCCCAAGGGTTTGGGGATCCTTCCAATCAGTGGAGGGGCTGTGTGCTGGACTGTGGGGGAGGGAGGAAGGGAATAGGAAAAACCACCTCCCCTTTCCTCCAGCAGGAGCGTCCTCTGGATCTCAAATTCCTTCTGCAAAAAGAAAGAGGCCTTCTGTTTGTGGAAGGGGCACAACGCGGACCCATCCCACCACCTTTTGTTGCATGCTAATGTAATGATGGTATATGCCACTTTTTGCCAAACGTTTTGGATTACAGTACCTTTAGCTGTTTCGGATTGGGCAATCCCTGGAACAGGGCACTGTAAAGACAGAAAGCTGCACATTTCTTCTAGATGCCTTGTCCTATTGAACTTTGCCCATCCCCTGGTCTAGAGCAGAGGATGTTACCGGTGGAAGATTGCAAAGTGTGTCAGAATAATTAACCCCCTCAGATGTTGCATCCTTTTCAATTTTTGAAAATGAGCATAATCCAGCAATTTGTCTGTTGCTTTCAAGTTTGCAACCAGTTGTTCCACTCTCATAAGTTTTTTTTTTAAAAAAACGGAGTGTTTGACTTTTTGGGCTTTTCCATACTCCCAGGAAACTGTTTCATCTTTTCAACTCCTGGCACTGTTGTGGTTGTGAAGAAGTTTCAATCCCCCAAAGATCTTCTTTTCCTTTCATTTCCTCTACATTGCTTCTAATTTCCTAATGTACATTTACAAGAAGAGTTCACCATTCTCTTCTCCATCTTTTCCCCTCACTCCTTTCACATAGCTTGTTTGTAATATTACCCATTAAGTCTTCAGTCATTGGTCACCTTTTTGAGCTAATTAAAGGGACTCAAATACAGAGCTTGGAAAAGTTACTTTTTTGAACTACAACTACCATCAGCCCAATCCAGTGGCCATGCTGGCTGGGGCTGATGGGAGTTGTAGTTCAAAAAAGTAACTTTTCCAAGCTCTGCTCAAATAAATAAGTACCTTTAATATGGAGAGGTTGAACTCAGTGGCTGAGCACCTGCTTTGTGTGCAGATTAGGGCCAGGTTCAACCCCTAGCATCTTGGACAGGAAGGCTTGTAAAGACCAGTGTCTGAGATAGGGATGGATAAATCTGTCAATTTTGGTTTTTCTCC
Source organism: Rhineura floridana (assembly GCF_030035675.1). Classification (NCBI taxonomy): domain Eukaryota; kingdom Metazoa; phylum Chordata; class Lepidosauria; order Squamata; family Rhineuridae; genus Rhineura; species Rhineura floridana. The sequence continues at coordinate 67,834,030 of NC_084483.1, forward strand.
ATTTCTCATTGTTCTAGTCTTACGTTCAGTTCTCCACATTTCTACATTGCTTTGCAGTAAACATTTTTTTAAGACCTCATGAAAATCATCAGCATTTTAGTGTGAATTTCACCTAGTAATCACATTTTTGTAGGCAATTTTGCCTAATGTACTCATTTTTGCAAAGCAGTTTTCCCTAATATAATGTATTTTGTATGCTAATATATGCAATTTTATGCATGTGTTACCCTAGTCTATGCATTGCTGTACATGTTACTTGGCTGGTGAACTGTATTGCATAATTCAGAGAAATTAGAATTTTGAAGAATAGCTGGTTTTCGGTTTACATATTGGTTCAGAAAGTGTGAATTAGGTAAGTTCACCTGTAAATGTGAACTGAATTGAATTTCTCCCCCACCCCTAACCTGAGACCCTGGAGAGCTCATTGACCAAGCTGACTAAAGCTGATGGGAGATGGAGTCCAACAACATCTGCAGAGACAAAAGTTCCCAGAGCTAGACAAGCCAGCATCCTCATTAGGGCACAATCCAACTTGCATTTATACTGGGCTGAGGGGAGTTGCATTCAGCAGATCTCCAGCTGAACCAGCTGGGTCCTGGCTCAGCCAGGCTACGCTGGTGTAAGTCCCTTAGCCCGGTTCAGCCAAGGCGCAGCTGGGGCAGCCTGGCTGCGCAGGGACTAATGTAAGTGGAACCAGCATAAGTCAGTGTAAGATCCCAGAAAAGGGGAGTGTTGGGAGCATGTCAGGGAAGAATCTGAAGTGAGGGAACTAAGGCCACATCCAACTCATGTTCGGAGTACTCCTTCAGGTCCCAATCCAGGCAAAAGTTATGCAGGGAGAAAGGTCAGTCAATGGAGAGGGCGTACTCCCCAGTAGGGGTATTTGGGAGAGCAGGCTTTTACCTTCTGGCCCCTGTGTGCAGCTCCCAGCTGAGCCAGCGTTCAGCCAACCCAGAAGCTCCTGAATGGCCATTGGATGCGGCAGAACTTTACGCCAGCTCCTCTTATGCCAGCACAATTTACCCCAGCTTCCCCTGAGTTTGATTGCTCTGCCTGGGTGCAATCCTGTACATGTCTACTCAGAAGTAAGCTCCATTGGGTTCAATGGGACTTACTCCTAGGTAAGTGTGTATTGTATTGCAGTGTTCATAAGGCGACCTCATGCATTCACCTATCTGCAAGGTAGCATGTACACAGCTCATATATGACTTGCTGAGCTACCCAAATAGCAACATGATATTAAATCTTACAAAGTGAACATTAGGCAAAAGGGCAATGAAGATTATGCTTTGACTTCTTGCTACATTTCACGCTCCAAAATAAATTGCATCTCAAGCTTTGCTAAAAATATTTGCCTTCCCAATCATCAATGGTAAGAAAATGCGGTGAATGTATCCAGTATACTGCCATCTAGTGACAAAAAGAGTAAAACATAGGTATGAAAATACTACTTGAAGGACAGATAATTACAAAGAGATAAAGGGTTCTCTACTTTATTTCTCAGTGGAATTTGCCACATGCTCTAGTCAGCTGAAGACACATACTCTGCTAAGCTGCACTCCCTGGGACTGCATCAGATCAAGCAATATTGCACAAATTCACCACAGAAGAAACACTCAAGCTGACTTTTAAGGGTTGCAGGTACATTTCCAATCCTACTGTGGTTTCTTTATTAGGATCACAAGCCCTGGATGCATAGAATTCATCCTAATATAACATTTTTCTCTCTTGGAAAAATATACACAGAAAACATTACATGGTAACAGAGAGTTGTGTAAGTAGGGAGTGGCTGCAGTCTAGTACGCTGCTTAAGGATATTTTGTTAAAAATTTCAGTGCAGTCAGTGGTGTGCTTCCTGCCAACATGCCCTGTCTCTCCTAATAATATAGGTGCTGTATTATGAGGTTTCTCTTCAGCCAAAACCATGAGTGGCAGTTCTTAACTGAGGGAAAATGAAATACTCCCTTGCATCAGAGATCTGGCTGGTAACCCCAAAAAACCACCAAAACAATGGAATCTCTCTGTTTTGAAAAGATCCAGTCAGGAAGCTGGACATAGATATTATGCAGTAAACTATTGCCAGACAGGTTGGCTGTTGATTTTTCCAAAGCTCCTCATTTGAGTTCAATCCACAGATTCAATCCCAATGAGAATCCCATCTGGAGAAGGCAATGCTGGAGGCACTGTACTATTACTCGTTGGGACTCAAGGGACCGGGATAGGTTTTTACAAGCAACTAAAATGAAGGAGGACATCATACGGAAAGGTGCTAGGCTCCTGTTGTTTCCAGGCGTAAGTCCTATAACAGGGCAAAAGGGAAGAATTAACTGAAATGTCAGTCAGCCATTTTCCTCCTCTTTTTTTAAAAAATGAGATAATAAATCTTTCCTTGTCGGCTGTTTGGCTGCTACAGTGTGTCATGTATTCTTTTTCTATGCAGTTTTTATCAGGAGGCTAGAGAATCTCTAATACACCCCATTAAACAGTCCTTCCCAGGATGAACTTCAGAGTCTCTGTCAAGGAAGTTATTGGAGGACTCTAATTTTTTTTAAAAAAAAATACTAACCAAGTTTCAAAATTTCTAAACATTGCAATTTGCCTTAGGCAATCTGTGATTGTTTCCTGGGTTTTCCTCTTTTAAATTTCATTGTAGTTATGTGCCTTCAAGTCGACTGCGACTTATGGCGACCCTATGAATCGGTGATCTCCAGCAGCATCTGTCGTGAACCACCCTGTTCAGATACGGTCCATTTCTTGCTTGACAATTATTGTGTGCATCGTACAGCTCCGGACTCTCCTTTCACATCTGTGCGCATCAGCCTCTGGGCTTCCTTTCTACTTTGACCCAGCTGCGGCTTTGACCCAGTCACAGCGCTACTCGTACTTGTCCTTTGTTCTTCCCCAGTAGCTCGGTGAGTGCCTTCTGACTTGGGGGGTGTCATCTTCCAGCACTATCTCGTGTTGCATTTTGGACACTCTGTTCATAGGGTTTTCGTGGTAAGAGATATTCAGAGGTGGTTTACCATTGCCTTCCTCTGAGTTTAAATGATTGTATGTATTTTACATTCTGTATTTGTATTCGTTTGGCTGCAAAATTAGCCATCTCCAAGCAGCTTTTCTTTCTGGAGGAGAAAAATGGATCTGGTATATTTTCTTGACGATAAGGAGAATATTTATAAAGGAGGAATTTAAAAAATGCAAGCTCTGCCTACACAAATGATTGCAACCTATTTTGAATCTAGAGCAGACCCATTCATGTTTTAATTGAACTTGAAACGGGGTTCACTTTCCAAATCAGCCAGTAGGTCTTCCCTGACAGTTCCTTCAAGTGTTCAATGCATATGCATTATCTAGTTGCAATCCTTACAATGACCTGGGGAAACTGAGGCTGAGAAGGAAAGTGTAACCCTAGACATATCTACTCTAAAGTAAATCCCACTGACTTCATTTGGACTTATTCTCAGGAAAGTATGTCTATACCAGGAGTGGGAAATCTGTGGCCCTCCAAATGTTGCTGGACTCCAACTCCCATCAACCACAGCTAGGATGGTCAGTGGGCAGAGATTATGGGAGTTGGAGTCCAACATCTGGAAGGTCACAGGTTTCCCCATCCATGGCCAATAGGATTGCAGTCGAAGTGACTGTTCAATAGGGCTTACTCCTCAGAACCAACCTAGACATGATGCAGGAGACACACGTAGTGTCTGCCACTCTCCTGCAGTTTACTGCACCCATGGGAAACTCCCAAATTGATTGGACCAATAGCACAATATGGAGGGGTGTATGACTGATTCTTCCTAACACCTGGAAGCTCTACACCAGGGCAGCCAACATGATACCCCTCAGATGTTGGTGGACTACAGCTCCCATAAGCCTCAGCCACCATGGCCAGTGGTCAGGTATGATGGGAGTTTCAGTCCAACAACATTTGTAGGGCACTGTGTTGGCTACCCCTGTTTACACAAATGCCAAGAAATGTTGTGTTAACCAAAAACACTGTAAACTGAGCAGTGAAGTTACAAAGAACAAGGTCGAAATCAGTATACATTTAGGCTTTTTAACTGAGTTAGATAGGTGAAAATCATTCTCATTTTTACTTCCTGGATCAGCCTTTGTGGATATAGGCTTAACACAAGGCTTTTTCTAAACAAAATAGTTCATCAAAATTGGTTTGTTATTTTGCAGTGTATATTTGCAGCACCTTCTCCAGATAATAGAGGATTCTCCGGAGTGTTGGAGGAATGACACACCACTACTCCCACTCCATGTCTTTCCCCCCCCCTCTGGCAATGTGAAAACAGAACACCATGTGTGATGTGATGTCACTGAACGGTGTTGTGTCCCATCCTCACCATCAACAGCCAATGGTGTTCCAGCTACCAATCCATTGCTAAGCACAATTCAAAATAGTGCCAGTGCTTACTTTTAAAGCCTTAATTGACTTGAACAGCCTCTCCCATCATCCTGCCCATGTACAGGGATCACCTTTGGAGACAATTTTCCAGGTACCTCTACCATGGGAGCTGCAGCAGTAGTGACTGAGGGGCAGAGGAGGTGGTCTTCTTGGCTGTGGCACCCCACTTAATGGGCCTGTCTTCCCAGGAAGGCTGACCTGGTACCCACTCTGATGACTTCTAGTGCCGTCAACCAAGGGAATACTTTTTTTTACGGTTTCCCAGTTTTTAAAGTTTTAACTTTTTAAAGTTTCCCCTGTTTAAATGCAGCTAATATAAATCTGCTATTTTATCTTTTGCATTGTTCTATTTCTTTAAAAAAAATTATTATTCCAAGTAGCAGCAGTAGTATTCATTTCATTGGTATTATTACTAATTTATTATTTAAGGAATTGTTTATATCTGTGTACTTTTGGTTTTTGTTCTTTGTTAAACTTTTTTTAATAATATTTGTATACCGCTTAATATACAAAATCCCTAAGCAGTTTACATAAAATACCATAACGTCATAAAAAAGAATATGCATACAACATTATACACAGAAATATATCAGTAAAAACAGAGAACCCATCAATAAAACATTGTTAAATATCAATAAATAATAAACCAGCAGTATGATTAATCTTAGGAGCCTATGTAACTGCATAGCAATAATGTGCAAGGCTGATGGGAACTTCATGCAGAGAGAGTTTTACACTGCAGGGGCCAGTCAAATGACACAGTGGTTTGACGTTGTAGTGAATGAGATATTCCCTGTGCCACTGTCACTTGAAAAGGTTGGCACATAGATGGTCTCCATGCTGGTGGCTTCACTGAACCCAATGAAGGATGATCATCATTGGGACCTGGTTCAGGCATTGGTCGATTTTCCAGGCTTTGTGAACCACCACCAACAGTGTTGTTGGCTCCCGCCGCCATTGCCGTCTGCTTCTCTGTCCGGTGAGGTGATGCACCTCAAAATGCTGTGACTGCCGCTTCACCTCACAGAGCCACCTGGGAACTGTGCACAGGGACATGCTACTCAAATGCTTCCTTGGGCTGCTGGGCTGTTAGAGTGTGTGTTGATTTGAAGTGTTTAGGATTAATACATTTGGATGGGGGGGAACTGAAGGGAACTGAACTATTGTTGGTTGTGCAATTTTGTGAAAAACATAAAATTCTAATAAATTATTAATAGTCATCATAATCCCTGGATGTATTTTTATTAAGGATGGATGGATGGATGGATGGATGGATGGATGGATGGATGGATGGATGGATGGATGGATGGATGGATGGATGGATGGATAGGAGGCAGGAAGGCAGAGAAATGCACAGTGTGATAACATCATGTTACCAAGAAGAGGTGAGAAGGAGCCATGGACTAGCTGCCAGCTCCAGCTTTGAGAGGAAGAGCAGGATATAAGTTCAAATATATTCCCTGGGTGCCATATTATATATAATAATAATAATAATAATAATAATAATAATAATAATAATAATAATAATAATAATAATAATATCTAGGCCCACCATTAACTCTCTTGAATGCTAGTCTCTTTGAACCTTCTAACTGTCCTTCAGAATATTTACCCTCACTTTTAAAAATATAGTTTGCATATTTTGTAGAGGTGGGAGAACTTACCAAAGCTCTCCTATATCACTGAAAAAAAACCAGGAGAAATTTTAAAAAGAATCATTCCAAGGGTTTGGAGGAATCTCACACCTGCCAGTCCCCAAAACATTGACCCCTTCCATTTCCTTTTTTTACTTTAAGACCACAGGCCTCCCCATTAGGCCTGTGAGGCTATTTTGGCCAAACCTGCCATGGATCTCATATAATGTCAGGTATGGAAGTAGGTAAAAAAACTGGCTAGCCAAAGGGGTTTTGTATGCACAGCTGATCATGTGTCAGGCACAGCGAATACACAACAGTAGCAAAGTTGAGTGGTGAGAGGAGATGAAGGGGGCTTCCATCCAAAGTGCAGCAAGGGGCTTTGCAAGACTCAACAATCAGCAGATTGTCACATGTCAAGAAGCCTTTTTCAAAGCTTTGAAAAGTGCTATCTTGCAAAGCACTTTTTTACGGAGTACTTACAAATAGGGTTGCCATATTGCCCAGTTAGCCGGGTTTTACCCGGATTCTATGCATGCCACCCGGCGCCCGGCTAGCTCTTTAGGTGGCCCGGATTCTCAGCTTTAATTAAAAAAAAAAGTTTCTAGGTGGTCCGGTTCTCGAGATATACATAAAAACGTCAGCCGACCCCCCGACTGTTAAATCTTTCTTTAAACAGTACTGTATAGCACTTCCTAGCTTTAACCCCGCCCATTCAGGATTGCAGCCAATCAGGAATTGTGTTTCAGTTTCATTGACCTTAGGCAGTGTCTAGAAAACAAAATGGTGGTTTCACCCCCTGTTTTTCTGAAAATCTCATAAATTGGGTAAGTATATACATTTCAGTTTTTTTCCCTCTTGTGTGCAGGAGTCAGATCTTGGGCAGTGTTTTGAAAACTTTCCCAATGCTTGCTTTTTGTAAAAGCAATGCTAATCCCATATGCCCAGAGTAAATCCCATTGAATTCAATAGGACTTACTTTTGAGTAGACATGGTTATGAATGTGCTGAAAATCAATGGGACTTTGGAGTGAATGTAAAAAAGAATTGTGTTTGTGCCCTCCAGTCCTATTTTAAAGCAAGTAGGCAGGGCTTACTTAGGTATTACAGTTTTTATTCTGTAGGAAAGTAATACTGATTTTTTTAAAACTAATACTGATTTTTCTGCAATGACCAACTGGTTTGACAATAAACTATTATATGGACTGTATGTATTTGTACATCTGCAGTGTCTGCGTGTGCGTGTGTGTGTATGGAATCTTTCCGACACCCCTGTGAGGTAGGGTTGGAAACCAAGGCAGCTCACAACAAGAAATAAAGCCATTTAAAATTCAATAACCATAAAAATAAGTATAAACAGTTGCAAAACAGCGTAAAGTGGCATGATTCGGAATTTTGGGTTGCGTGAATGAAGTTGCTTATCACTTGAAGTTGCATTTCTGTCCCTGTTTGAGTAACCCCCACTGAATACGCTGGGACTTGCTTCTGAATAAATAAACCTAGGATTGCACTATAAATATCTTTACAGTTTATGTAAATAATAAATATATTTGATAGTCATGCTTTTATATAAATATTTCTTCATTTATCATATTTTTGGTTGTGAGATGCTTAGTTTTCTGCCTTACTCATAGGAATCTTGTTGTGGTTGGTATGGTATTGCACTTAGGAAAGTGTTACTGCCTTTTGTGCTGTTTTTTTCCTATTTGCATTTCACTTGTCTTTAACCTCACTCCGTTACAGCCATAGAAGCAACAGCAGCATATGCAAGATAATTAACTCCCATTAGTGATAAGAACAAGAATTTATAATTATTATTTCAATTAAAACAAGAGGCTTATCAATACTTTGAAGAGGACCAGATATTTATTTTCTTTCTGAGCCCAGGACTGGGTCTTTCATGATGCCCGGGGGGGGGGAGCAGGAGAGTAGTCGATAAGACAGACATCCTGGCATTGGTAATCTAATTAGCAAGGTATGTGTGGAGTTGTTGCACACTTCCAGGCCCAGTTTCATTTTGAGTATGGAGGTGGAACCTGTGTAGATGTGGTTGAGAAATTTTGAGTTAAGCAAAGCTCTGCTTTTATAAAACCTAAGAAACATACAGATACTTTGAATGTCTGAGTGCCTGCACCAGTGGAATACTGGAGGAACTTGTAAAGCTTGCTGCAACAGTATTTAGAACTGAGCATGTGGTGTGAAAGACTCCTTTTCCTAACATTTTGGCTTCTTGTTTTTCTCCACCCACCACATCTTTGAAATATATCGTATATGGTTAACCATACTGTTGCCCTGACTTACTTTATGTTTGTTGCTATTTTGTGTTTTTATTATGTTTTTATATTGATTGTGTATTTTTATTGTTTTTATTATATTTGTAAGCTGTGCTGAGCTCTGTTTTTAACAGCAAAAGGGCAGGATATAAATTCTCTTAATCAATCAATAAATACTCCATAGTGTTGGAAACTAGAGTCTAGGCATTTAAGGCTAAAAATGTTGCTTTTAAAAAAAAGATTTCTCACATCTTTCCCCAGTTTTTGGTGGTAATTCCTAGGCACAAAAACAAAACAACTGGACAATCCAAATATTAATATGCAAATATTTGCATAACATGCAAATAATATGCAAATATTTTGCATAATATGCAAATACTTTACATAATATGCAAATTAACCTGCCCGGATTTATGGAACTGGAATATGGCAACCCTATTTACAAAGCACTCTGCAAAACCCTTTGTAGGCAAAAATGATTACCTGATGTCATTGTGACATCAGGTGATTGACAGATGGACAGTTCCACCCATCTGTTGACGCAAGTGGGGTTAGGGAGATAAAAATCTGGCCTACCAGCCAGATCCATTTCTCCATCCCACTTTTACTTGTGCAGGGACAGTAGCTGTCATGTCCTAGCTTTGTTTAAAGCTCCCAGGAGAGGCTAGGTTGAAGCAGTGGCACTTACTGCAAGGCCAGGATCATATCCAGAAGAGCAGAGTTACACCCAATAGGACAAAGTCAAGTAAGAGCCAAGTCAAAACCATTAGAAAAGATTCAGGGTAGGCTTAACCTATTAGGACCATGGAGAGGCCGCTCTGGCTGGAAATCACCCCAAAAGAGTTATCTCAGTAGCATGCTGAGGCCTTACGAAGTCAGGCTGGTCTGGAGCTGGAGTTAACCCCACCCCATCTGAGGCCTGTTTCTTAAAATGCCATTGCCTGATTCTGAAGCTTCTGGCTATTACACTTGAGGGATAGTGAGGATTGCTTCAGGGATAACCCCTACAGAGTTGGGTACAATCACATCCTCCAGCCTGGACAGCCCTGGAGCAGGGGATGGTGGCTCCCCAGGCAATACCTCCTTCCCTCTAAGACAGGAAATGGGGATTATGACCACAGAACATGACAGTAGCAAAGCTGAGTAGTGAGATGAAGGAGGTTTCCCTCTTTGACACCTCATCATGGTGGCTAACAGTGTGGCTGGCATGAAAGGGATTTTGGCAACTGTATAGACCTCTGCTGGGATATGGAGAGGAGAGGGGTGAAAGAAAATTCTCTCTTGTTGATGTCACTGCACCAGGGTTGCCAATTTAAGGGAAGGGAAATGGAGTATTGGGGAAGGTGAGGGGATCTTTTGAAGATGGGCACATCAGCAGAGATAATGGGGGAAATCAACAATTCTTCTCTGGTATTGGATCAGACTCTGAGCCAGAGAAGAATTTTGGAGATTCAAGGCCAGCTTTAAAGGCTGCCAAGGTTCAATTCCAAGCCAGGCTTGGGATAACCTCCCTGGCATCTCTAGCATTTTGCTCATACTTTTTTTTTATTACACTCCCATCCCATAAAGAAGTAGAAGAGAGGAAGGGCAAATTGTTAGTGAACATTTTTTCTTCCTTGTCCCTTCCCTCTCCACCCTACTCTGCACTGCCTTGCCCAACCTCTTGTTAGGCACCCTATCCAGGTAGCTAATGGTCTGGAGTGTCTTCATATTACGTTGGGTCAGCGAGACAGACTGGGAATACTGCTGGTGTACCGTCCACCCTGCTGCCCAACAGCCTCCCTAACTGAGCTGACGGAGGTGGTCTCGGGTTTGGTGTTGCGATCCCCCAAATTTATGGTATTGGGGGATCTCAACATTCATGCCGAGACCGCTTTGTCTGGGGCAGCTCAGGACTTCATGGCCTCCATGACAGCCATGGGGCTGTCTCAATTTGTTACTGGCCCTACGCATATTTCGGGGCACACTCTAGACTTAATTTTTGCTACTGGAGCAGGGGATGGTGATCTGGGAGTGAGGGATTTTACATCTATTCCTCTGTCATGGACAGATCATCGCCTATTGAGGTGTAGGCTCACAATGTTTTCTCCCCTCTGCAAGGGTGGAGGACCAATTAAGATGGTCCGTCCCCGGAGACTAATGAATCCTGAAGGTTTTCAGAAGGCTCTGGGGAGTTTTCCGGCTGATAAAACTGACGCTCCTGTCGAAACCCTGGTCAATCTGTGGAATATGGAAATGACCCGGGCAGTTGACACGATCGCCCCGGTGTGCCCTCTCCTCTGCAGAGCTCAATTGGCTCCGTGGTTTACCCCGGAGCTAAGAGTGATGAAGCAAGAAAGGAGACGGCTTGAGTGCAAATGGAGATGAACTCCCGATGGCTGTGGTCTTGCACTTGTGAAGGTCTCTACCAAGCTCTATGTGAAGGCGGTGAGGGCAGCGAAGAAGCAGTACTTTGCTGCCTCCATTCAGTCATCTTCTAACCGCCCAGCGGAACTTTATAAGGTTGTTTGGGGACTTTTACACTCTGGCCCTCAGAACGCAATAACACCATCAACAGCCCGCTGTAATAAGTTTGCAAGACACTTCCAAGATAAGATCACGAACATCCGCCGGGAGCATGTGGTCGCCCGCCAGCTCCAGGCTCTCTTGGATGAAACTGATTATCTGGATCCATGTCAATCGGGCTTTCGGCTGGGGTTTGGTACAGAAACAGCCTTGGTCGCCCTGTATGATGACCTCTGTCGGGAGAAAGACAGAGGGAGTGTAACTCTGTTGGTTCTCCTTGATCTCTCAGGGGCTTTTGATACCATCGACCATGGTATCCTTCTGGGACGTCTTGCGGACTTAGGAGTTGGAGGCACTGCTTGGCAGTGGCTGTGCTCCTACCTCAAGAATCGTCTCCAGAAGTTGGTGCTTGGGGAACATTACTCGAGTCCCTGGATACTCCAATATGGGGTCCCACAGGGTTCAGTTCTGTCCCCCATGCTCTTTAATATCTATATGAAGCTGCTGGGTGAGGTCATTAGGAGATTTGGAGTGCGTTTCCAGCAATATGCTGATGATACGCAGCTCTACTTCTCCTTTTCATCTTCTTCAGGTGAGGCTGTTAGTGTACTAAACCGCTGCCTGGCCGCGATAATGGACTGGATGAGAGCTAATAAACTGAGACTTAATCCTGACAAGACTGAGATGCTGTTGGTGGGGGGGCTCTCTGCCCAGATGGTTGATGTCCAACCTGCCCTAGATGGGGTTACACTCCCCCTAAAGGAGCAGGTCCGTAGTTTGGGGGTCTTATTAGATCCGGTCCTGTCACTGGAGGCTCAAGTAGCCTCGGTGGCACGAAGCGCGTTCTACCAGCTTCGGCTGGTAGCCCAACTACGAAACTATCTGGATAGGGAGAACCTCGCCACAGTTATCCATGCTCTGGTAACCTCTAGATTGGACTACTGTAACGCACTCTACGTAGGGTTACCTTTGAAGACGGTTCGGAAACTTCAGCTGGTGCAGAATGCTGCGGCCAGAGTTCTTACTGGGACTAAAAAATTTGATCATATAACACCTGTCCTGGCCCAGCTGCACTGGCTACCAATATGTTTCCGGGCCAGATTCAAAGTGTTGGTTCTTACCTATAAAGCCCTTAACGGCATCGGACCGCAATACCTGGCGGAACGCCTCTCCCGCTATGTACCTACCAAGTCGCTGCGCTCGACGTCGAAGGCCCTTCTCCGTGTCCCAACACATAGGGAGGCACGGAGAATGATGACTAGAGCTAGGGCCTTCTCAGTGGTGGCCCCCAAATTATGGAACGCCCTCCCTGATGAGATACGCCTGGCGCCATCTCTGTTATCTTTTCGGCGCCAGGTAAAGACCTACCTGTTTGCCCAGGCATTTTAAAAATTTTAAAACTTGAATTTAAATTTGAAAATTTTTTAATTATGTTTTATTGTGTATTGTATTTACATTCACTTGTATTTTAACCTGTTTTATTATGCTGTACACCGCCCTGGGAGCTTATCGCTATAGGGCGGTTTAAAAATGTAATAAAATAAATAAATAAAATAAATAAATAAGGAGATCCATGTAAAAAAGCAAGCTTTCACCCATAGAATCATAGAAAAGTAGAGTTGGAAGGGGCCTATAAGGCCATCAAGTCCAACCCCCTGCTCAATGAAGGAATCCAAATTAAAGCATACCTGACAGATGGCTGTCCAGCTGCCTCTTGAATGCCTCCTGTATTGGAGAGCCCACCACTTTCCTAGGGAAATGGTTCCATTGTTGTACCACTCTAACAGGACATTTTTCCTGACGTTCAGTTAAAATCTGGCTTCCTGCAACTTGAGCCCATTATTCCATATCCTGCACTCTGGGATGATCGAGAAGAGATCCTGGCCCTCCTCTGTGTGGCAACCTTTCAAGTACTTGAAGAGTGCTATCATATCTCTCTCGGTCTTCTCTTCTCAAGGCTAAACATACCCACTTCTTTCAGGAGCCGTTGGAATAAACTGGACATATGTAGCTATCTGTACTGCATCATTTTTCAACACACCTGGATGACCAGCCAAATGTACATCCTCCTGTGAAAGCCTTGAAAATAATGCAGAGTAGATAGACTGCACCTGCACATCTTAAGTTCAGTTTGCCACATTTCCACATCAGTTTACCATTTTTTTTAAAAAAGGTTTGTCATGAAAATTCCTCAGCGTTTTAGTGCATATGCACATTTTTGCATGCAATTTTGCATTCTAGACACTTTTTTGCAAGAAATTTTCTCTAATATAATGCATTTCTGCATGTATGCAGTCTATGTACTTTCTTCTAAGATACACATTTTGAGTTGGAGAACTGCATTGCAAAATTCAGAGAAGTGCAACATTTTGAAGGAATCATTTTGGTTTGGGTATTGTTGCAGAAAGTGTGAATTAGATAGATACACATTAAAATGTGAACCAAACAAATTCTTCCCTCATCCCTATCCCACCCTCCTTTAAATGGTAAGTTCCACTTATTGATCAGAGTCCTTTATAATGCAGGTGTACATTCCCTTGCAGTTAAAAGAAATTGGGCTTGGAGGGTGTATGCCTGAGGTCAATCCCCCCATTATCCTTCAAACTGTGAAGAAGCATGTGATGTCTGGGGCAGACCTATTCTTTGACCCAGGCCAGAATTTCAAAATGCCCAAGATTCATCACTGACCAGTCTACCCCAGGACTTACAGCAGACTGATAGTGTATGAGGGTTTCTGGGAAGAAGAAGAGGAGTCTGCAAGGAAAGAACCATAATATTAAGCTCTGTATGTCTTAAATCACATCCACACCATATATTTAAAACATTCTTATACACTTTAACAGTAATAGCTTCCCCAAAGAATCCTGGGAACTGTAGTTTGTTAAGGGTGCTGACCTAACAGATATACAATTCCCAGCCCTCTTAACAAACTAAAGGGCCCAGCATTCGCCACAACTATTAAAGTGGTATAAGCGTGTTTTAAAAGCAGAGTGTGGATGTGACATCTAGATTAATAGGGCACAATAGTTTATTTAACAAATGTGTAAACCATTTCATAGCATGAAGCCATCGAAGCAGTATACAAGACAGAAACAAAATAAAACACCAAACCACAAGCCCTAAACAATAAAATTATGTCAACAAATTCTAAGAATAATAAAACCATTTCTGCCAATGTGCAATTAATATTCCATAAATAACTGGGTCACACCTCAGGGAAGGCCTTCTTAACAAAAATAATTTCGTAGGCACCTAAACACCATGATACTGGGTGACTGTTTAATTTTGGCTGGTAATTGATTCCAGAAGGCTAGAGCTGGAATAGTTCCCCTCTCAAGGATCCTATGGGAAGTCTCCTATGAGAATCCTTCAGGAAAACAGTTTGAATGGTGCTTAAAGAATGTGAACCTGAGACTCTAAGATTCCTCACTAGGGTTGCCAGGTCTCCAGTTTTTACCAGAGCTTGGAAAATTACTTTTAAAAAGTAATAAATTACAGTTACAGTTACATGGCGCAAAAAAGTAGCAATTACCATTACAATTACAATTGCTCTGAAAGTAACTGATTACTTTACTTTTCCTCCAAAGTAATCACTACAATTACATTTCAGTTACTTAAAAAAAACACCTAAAAGGTGCTGGCCTTGGCTGCTGCACATCTAAGTAGCCTAAAACAACATTAAAAATAAACAAACACATACAGCGGTAGTAGAATAATTATTTTTATTCATAAGATAGCAATGGTGGTCTCTCTGCTGGTAAGTGAGGTGGGGAGGGAGGCTGAGGCCACTACAGTAGGGCCCCGCTTTACGGCGCTTTGCTTTACAGCGATTCGCTAATACAGCGGTCTCAATTAGACTCAATTAGACTAAAGCCCCACTCATACGGCACTTGTTCCGCTTTTACGGTGGTTTTCGGGCATTGTGTGCCATTCTATTCAATGGGTTCCACTTTACAGCGGTTTTCGCTTTACAGAGGGGGTATGGAACGTAACCCGCTGTATGAGTGGGGCCCTACTGTACTCAGATCTTTGCACGTCTAATCAAGTGCAACCCCCCCACTCAGCCAGTCGTCATAATCTCTCTCACTTAACCACCTCCCAGACCCTACCCTGCCACCAACTAAGGGACACTCACTCAAGCAAACATTTTCCCCTGAGATCCAAAAAAGTTAAAATATTGCAAATGCAGCACAGTAGCCAGAGAGGGTGGTGGAGGCCACTTTGTGTGCCAAGTGCAAACACAGTATTCACACACACGTGTGAGCATTGTCATCTTTCACCTCCACAGTTCTTTATTTCCATTCTGCTGTTGCCTCCTTCTCCTCCTTTATCCATGTTCTTGACCTCCGGATCCTTTTTCCTTCTACTCCATTCTTCACCACCACTATCCATTTTTTTAAATAATTGTTTTCTCCACTTCATCCTGTCTCACTCTCCGCCTCCTTCGTTGTCGCCTCCTACCCATCCACAGAGCATGAGGAAAGAGTGACACTGCACAGAAGCCCAGTTTGAGGCACATGATTTTCATCCACAAATCAGAGGAGCAGAAGACTTCACCTGCTCCCCCCCCAAGTAATGCCCAAAAGTAATTCTGGAAACGTTACAATTACTCCACAAAAGTAGTAAAATACTCCTAGTTCTATTACAATCAAAATGTAAAGGAATTACCCACTCGTTACTCAGAAAAGTAATGAATTACAAGTAATTCGTTACTTGTAACTAGTTACTTCCAAGCTCTGGTTTTTACCCAGAGACTCTGGAGTTTTGGGGTCCTCTTTGGGTCTCTGGGTGAGTCATCTCAATCTCCAGACTCTCAGCTTTCATTTTTTAAAAAATAAGTTCTTAGGGGGTCTAGTTCAAGAGATACCAAAATGTCAGCTGCCCCCCCCAATGTCTGTTAAATGGGCTCATAGCTGGCTGTGCTAACCCCGCCCTTTCAGGTTTGTGGCCAATAAGTGAAGTCAGGGTTGTGATTGACAAGGGATTTGTTGTTCTCCAAGCAATAGCTAGAACCCATTGCAAGTTCAGAAAACAGTTGCCTTTTCCTGCTTGTCTAAAAATCTCATACATTGAGTAAGTTTATAGCTTTCTGCAGTAGCAAAACCTGACCTGGTAGCAAATCAGCACCCACTGCAGATTTCAGAGCAGAGGTATTATGTGCTGACAGGGTCTCACTCATATCAGCAATTGTGCCACAGCATTTTGCAGTAACTGCAGCCCCTAGGTCTGGCTGTGGTTATTCGGATTTCTATGACCTTGGCTGACTGGTGGCCAGGATTTTTTAAGTTTTGTTTTTGATTAGGAATCCTGACTGGTTGTGGGATGCTGAGTTTTCTGCCTTACTCATAGGAATATTGTTGTGGCTGGTATGGTATTGCATTCAGGAAATCATCACTATATTTTTCTTTTTTTATTTGCATTTAATTTACCTTTAACCTCACTCCCTTACATCCATAGATGCAACAACAGTGGTTCCATGCCCTCAGCTCAACCCCTTTAAACCCACTGATGATGCACCTTTTAATTTGCATGATGGTTTGTTTCTTGCCCAATAGTGGTAAAAGAGCATTCACATACTGGGAAGTGTGGCTGCCATTGCTGTTGTTCCCAAGCTACTGCCTGTGAAGACAGACCAAACCATGTGTGTTTTCTTCCTGTCAGTTATTAGTCACTGGAATTGGGTTGGCTGTCAAAGTGAGTTTATAGCAGCTCACAGGGTGGGCAGGAAAGGGTAGAGAATCTTCTTACTCTTACTCATTTCTTAAACCTGTTTCTGCAGTGAAGGGTCAAGTCTGTAAAGAAGTTAGGAGCAGTCACATTAAAAGGCAGGAGCAGGGAATACCAGGCAGGGGGTTGCCAACCCTGCTTAGATATGGATATATTTGCAGAGGATCCCTAGTCAAGCTTTACCAGGCTTCAGGGGCATCCATCTTTACTCCAGAGTACTCCCATCTAGCATCTCCACAACACTAGGCTCCTTTCTTCCTACAGTGGCCTTCTGAAGACTGGCCTGGCCTGAGAGCACTTAAACCCTTCTTGCCAGAAGCAAGTAGGCTAGATCAAATGTTCCTTACCCAGCCTCCATCTTTTAGCTAAGATTTCTATCTTAATTTCCAATCACAGAAATGTTTTTGTTTGAATTGTATACTCTAAGCTACTGTGGTTGATTCTTAATGACATCACTAGGGTCTGCCCCTGAAATCTCATGGTTTGGGATGCTTCTGACCCAGGGTTGCCAGGTTCATGGCCTGAGACTGATCCTGTATCTTTAGGAGAAGAGAAAGTCAACCAAGTGCAGGTGTTCTTGCAACAGTGTAATGAGAAAAACCACAAGGTGGAATTCTCCCTTCCCCCTGCACAACTTTTAAAGATACAGAAGACCTCTTGGAGGCTGGGCCTGGCAAGAAAACCTGCACTTGGCTGAATTTTCTCTTCTCTTAAAAATACAGGATCATTCTCAGGCCCTAAGCCTGGCAACCCTATTTAAACCCAAACTCGGAAAACCAACCCTTTAGAGGCTTAGATATATTTATTTAATTAGTTAGTTTATTTAGTTTATATTATTTTTGTTCTTTTGGGAGTTTTCTTCTGTCAGTATACTCTGTTTTCTTTCTGAATGCCATTTCACTGTCATTCTGTTAAAAAATATGAAAAACCTTTAAAATAAAGAGTATTTTTTAAAAAAAGTAAACTCAGGGGAGAGTCTCCAAAAACAACCACAAGCAGAGGCCATTTCTGTCATCCTCTTAAGTTTGTTCTCTCCTCCCTTTCTGCAGCTAGGTGGTCAACATGATATCTTCATACTAAAATACGTGAAATGTAATGTGATGTTTTTACCTTAAAGCTGGGTTGGCTTGTCCTCAGCTTCCTGCTTTTTAAATTTATATTTGAGCTGGCCTCTTGCTGTTTTTAGCAGATCTGGGTTCTTTTTGAAGAAGGCTAGAAACTCTGCACGGATCATGTTAATGTTCAGTTTTACCTGCAGCTCAGCCTTCACAATGCTATCTCTAAGTTTGTTTGTGTCTTTGGTCCGCAGTTGTGTTATTAAACTGAAAATTCTCCCACAGTAGGCATTACACACAAGAACGGAAAGTGTGAGAGACCAGTTTCTTCATTTGGCTGCCACTATCTTCTGGCATTTGCCTGAAAACCTCCACCCATATCTGATCTGTGTTCTGCTCCTTGGAGACAATCTCTTCCATTATTTGCTGTATAACACAGTAGTCATTATACAGTTTGTCAGTGTTCATCTCAATGTGGAGTGCTGTAGCAAGAGTCTGTAAATTTGCCCATTTCACATCATTATGAAATGACAGCAGACATTTGTTTTTAAAAAAGTGATTTCAACATCATACCATTTCTCCAGATATTCAATGCACCAAGTCAATGTCTTATAGGCTTACTCTCTGAATTTTCTGTTGTCAGCTGGAGACACATTGTCCAAAATGACTTGGGCTGATCTTCCATAGAATTTGTCCTCTCTTCTTCTCTTCAGTTTTGAATGGAAGCCTTCCATGACACCATGGAGTTCTGTGGAGCTGACATTGTTACATTCAAGTATCTTCACAGCATCTTGAAAGATTACCATCAGATTGTGCAAACAGTAAACATAACAAAGAGGGAGAAATTTGTGTTCTTCCTCACTGAAAGCTGCCCATACAATGTTCACACATTCTTCTTCCTTCTCTGAAAAATGTATGCCCTCAATGAAGGCCAACATTATTGTTAAATAGTGGGGAGAAGTGACAGCCACTTTATTAGTAGTTGTTGAAGTACATCTTTGTGTTACATTTCTACAAAGTCAAAAAAGGACAAAAGTGACTCTTCCTTCTTGGCCAAGAAGCTAAACTCACTGTATACCTTGAGGATAAGTGTTTCTACATCAAAACTCATTCCCACCATCGAACTTCCGGTTCCGGCATAGTACAGGGTGAGTTGCTGACTTTCCCTGCTCTTGTTTGTTTTTTGTTTTAATATATAACTCAGGTCTTTTAACCTTTTAACTCACTCACTCCCTCACCATAGTGTCTATTAGCACTGACCTTGTCAGTGATTTATTCTGGTGAGGATGTTTTAATTAAAGTTTTGCTAGTATCTTAACTCCCGGCCCCAGCCAAGAGGAAACCCCCACACATCCTTACTTGTACACCGGACAGAAGAACACAGTGCTGTCTAAATACTCAGTTTCGGTGTGTGTTTTTATAAAAAATAAACTGGAACATTTTACAACTTTTATAGATTATAATTATCCGCATAAATGGTTTTGACTAGGAAGGCTCGGAGAATGTTAGACATCAGCTCGCCACCTAAAGATATATCTTCCTGGAACAACAGGCAGAGAAAGAAGATGGCCTTGAGCCCCTCGCTCTCCTCTGAGAATGATGTTAGAGAAAACCAGCAAAAGATCACCCGGGTCCTTTCAAACAGCCAGCAGGACGACCTGCCTATACAAACTTTTTTGGCAACTCCAACGCCCAGTGATTGGTCTTTTACAACTAAAGACCTCATACACTGGAAAGAGGATTCGTCCTCAACCCCGAACCTGGCTTCTGAAATAGCGAGGGTAGAGATTGAGGAACTGGAAAGAGCTTTACAACTCCCTCTTGACGCAGGAGTTCTGGAGAATGAGAGCTCTCTCATGGAAAGTGGCAGATCTACGGAGCCAAGAAAATCTGAGGAGAGGCCGAAGAGACACGTCACTAATATTCATAAGACATTAGAACTACAAAACTGTGGAACACAAGCAAGTGTGATAGATTGTAATCAGCATTCCCCTACATTTGAGGGTGTGTGTAAGTTGGCTGCTGAGTTAGTTCACATAAAAGCCTTTCTTGCTGAATGTAATCAGCTTTTAATGACCCTCGTGGAGTTTCACTTAAAATCATCTGTTCAATCCCAGAGGGAAGCCTCGGCCTCTGTATGGGTGATCCCTTCAGTAAAAGCTCCTTCAGAAGTTGCCCCCTTAGTCCCACCTTCTTTTACCAGTGAGGCTACTAAGAAGGAAAAGAAAAAGAAAAAGGTTCCACCCAAGGCAAAAAAAACTAAGAATTTGAAAAACTTAAAGACAATAAGAGGCAATAAGATGAACTTTCAGAAATTATTTGCACTTTTGGGTCAACCTCAGCCACAGGCTAAGAGTAAAGAGGATGTCCCCACCCAAGAAATTTTAAAGAAGGACTCTCCGACACAGCTAGAGGTCGTTATATCAAAGATGGATTTTTCTGCCCTGGCCATGCTGCAACAAAAAGAATCAGCAAGGGGCCAAGAAAGAGATTTCAGTGGAGAGGTAGCGGAACATGAGGACCTATCTATGGAGGCTTTACCTATTGACCAGCCAGACCCATTATATCCTTACAAGTGGAAGTTAGTTTGGGTCCAACGTAAGATTGTCCTCGAAAACTTCCCCAAGCCACCTGGCCTATTGTCCCAACTTGATCGGAAACTACATTTATTGGAGTTTTTATCATTCTGCGTCCCAATTTCCCTCCAAATGAGGGACATAATAGAGGTGGAATATCTATATTTTAACGGAATTAATGCACGAGCAGTAGTTTCCTTCTCTTCGACGAAGCTGCCCAAAGACCTTCTCTATTTTAAACAGACTTTAATAAGGCAAGGTGTTGTCATTCGCCGATATTTTGAAAACAAAGCATCACCTCACCTTTTGATTCCTCGAAAGATGCAACGTGACCCCCCCTCGCAAGCTTCAAAACCAAATTCAAAGAGCTTGAGTGTTCAGCCCGCATTGGATCCTGCTGAACTTTACATCTCAGGTGATAAAGACATTCCACAAGTAACTGACAGTTTATTGGCCTCAGCCTTACAAGGCGTGCAACAGCCGACCATTTGGCCTTTCGATCCCCTTGACGAGGATGAAAAGGCCTTGCTACATTCGTTTTCCTCCCTCCCATCCAGAGGCAGACTGGAGATCTTATCCAGATTGGATCAAATGAAGCTCCACCTCGAGAATATCCATCTGCAGTCATCTATGCCTCTATCCTCATCGGGTGGGGAAAAAAATGGAAAGGGGTACAAACCTTCCCCCTTTACCAATGGCCGCCCAGAAGCAGGATCCAGTTTGGGGGAAAGTGGCCAAGCTGGGTGTAACTTTTGCCCGGCAGGGTCTGTGGAAACTACCCCTCCCCCTTTTTTAAAGAGAGTGCAGGTCAACTCTATTTCTCCAGATGCCTGGCAAAAGATGAGGCATTTAGAGGAAGGCGAATTGGGCAACTTCCCCCCTCCAGCTGTGCCCCAGGTGGAGAGACGTCACCCTGTTCCTATATCCATCAAGGCGAAGGCATTAAGCTCTGCAAAGCTGGCTGAGCCATGAGGAAGAATGGACGAGGGAGTGGAGGGATCCCTGTGCGCTGCTGGAACAAACTTGGGGGAATGTGGTACACCGAGCCAGAAACCCCCAACTTCCCATATTAAGGCGAATGGTTGCATCTACTTTCCTGAGGATGATGACATCACCGCGTCCCAAGATTGACTTCTTTCAATTCTTTCTTGGAACATAATGGGATGGGACAATAAATTTTACGGCACAGAATGGGTATCTTATTTGCAAAAATATAAGATCATTTGCCTCCAGGAAACATGGGTGTCCTCTGAGAAAGTTCCGTTCCTCCAAGGATATCGAGCTTTTTCCAGCCCTGCAATTAAATATCGTTCTACAGGTTGAGCCAGTGGCGGCCTTTGTACATTTATTTCTGTTGATCTTCTTATAGAAGCGGAGGTTATGTCCCTTGGCTGTCCTCAATATATGCAAGCTGTTAGACTGGAGGATAATCATTTTGGCCCACTTATTTGCATTAATGTTTACTTTCCTCCAGCTATAGCTAGATCTGTGATAGTGGACTCCATTTGGGACCAATTGTCTGATACATTGACGGAAGTGGGGCACCTATTTCCCGGTACAAATATAATCTTATGTGGTGATTTTAATGCTAGATTGGGAACTAGCAGCTCCTTGGTTGAGGCCTCTTCGAATCAGGGCCCATGTTTTGTACCACAGTTGGATGCCAGGGTCTCTCAGGATACGCAGTCCAACAAACAGGGACGTAGGTTAGCCGAGATAATCAATTTGCTCCACCTGGAGTCCCTTCATGGCTTCCAGCTGGAGCATATACTTATTTGGAGCCATGGAGCATATACTTATTTGACCAATAGAGGATCTAGCGTGATTGACTATATATTTGTTTCGGGGGCTTTATTTTCAGAGGTACTAAGTTTCGATGTAGGCAATAGGGTTGAAAGTGATCACTTTCCTCTTTTGCTATTTCTTAAGATCCCCCATTCTCTTTTACCCTCTCACCGGTTTATCCATGAGGGTCACCTGCCAACAGAAAGAAGAATCTGCTGGTCTCCAACCACATATTCAATATCACAATTATTGGTTAGTGCTCCCCTCCAATTATGTCGGCAAAACTTTATAACAGGGAAGGGAGAACCCCTAACTCAATATCAAGACATTATCAATGCTCTGAGACCCTGGTTAACCCAGTCTCCTTTACAGGGACCTATCACTCATCGGGCCAAGAGTTGGTTTGATAAAGAGTGCAAACAGGCCAGGAAATACCTAATGAATTATGCCAGGAGGGCTATTAGAGACCCACTAAATTTTTCCTGGGAGAACTTAATAGTTTTAAGATCAAACTATAAGGCTCTGCTTAAACATAAAAATGAGTCCTTTGTTAGAACTGGCTGGCAATCTCTGTCACAAGCAGTCAAGGATAAAAACGACAGACGATTTTGGGAGCTGGTTGCCGGAGGGTCTCGCTCTAATTTCCCCCTGACCCCATGTCTGATCCCTGCAAGAGTGTGGTACGATCACTTTGCTGAAAGCCATCAAACTCAGCAGTTAGCCCGAGAGCCCCATCTCCCGCGAAGTGAGCCCTCGTCTCCATTTTGGCCTCCACTCACACCCAGCCACATTAAAGAACTTATTGCCTCCCTTAGTTCTGGGAAGGCACCTGGTGAGGACATGCTGCCCCCTGAAATTTTTATAAACTTTCCCGATTGGTGGGCACTGGTCCTCGCCAGATTGTTTACCAAAATAAACAATACGGGCGTGCTCCCCAATGGGTGGAACCAAAGTATTATTGTTCCAATTTATAAAAAGGGGGAGCGGCAAGATCCAAATAATTATCACACTATCAGCCTGCTGGATATTGGAGCCAAACTTTACGCCAAATTTCTTTTGCAGAAACTGGAGGACTGGGAGGAGGAAAATCAAATTATCTTTCCAGAACAAGCAGGGTTCAGAAAAGGCCAAAGCACAATAGATCATTGCGCCACTCTTTCCTTTATAGCCAGACAATCAATTAGCGGCCCAACTAAACATCTATACACAGCATTTGTTGATTTGGCAGCTGCCTTTGATTCTGTAGATAGAGCTAGGCTCTGGGAGAAACTGGCCAAATCTAATATGGATAGACGCCTATTGCTTTTGCTACAGGCACTATATACCGATAACTCTGCTAGAGTTAGGGTGGGTATTAAAGGCTCCCTAACAGACCCTTTCTCAGTCACAGCAGGAGTAAAACAGGGCTGTCTTTTGGCCCCTTTTTTATTTAATTTTTATCTAAATGATATTGTCAAAGCGATTTCAGGCCCAGATCTCTTTCCCCCCTCATTGGGTGCTAGGAAAGTAGCGCTACTCCTCTACGTGGATGATATGATTTTATTATCTCTCACCCGCGTTGGACTGAGACGGGGCCTGACAAGACTGGCCAGCTATTGTGATTCCAAAAATCTTCGAGTAAATTGTGCCAAAACCAAGATTATGGTTTTCAGCAAAAGGTCTCCTATCCATAAATGGTCACTCAATGGTCAGTCAATTGAACAATGTAGGACCTTCAAATATCTAGGTGTCCATTTTACCGACTCCCTCTCTTGGAAGAAGCACATTGAATTTACAAAAACGGCCGCCTTGAGAACGTGTGGTTCAATACTCACCTTTTCTCGTTTAGTGGGGGGTAATTTGATCACCCCGGCATTGAAAATCTACCAGAGTAGGGTACTTGCACAGATACTGTATGGGGCCCCGGTTTGGGGATGGGAGGACTCATATTTAGATATATTAGAGTCAATTCAAAATAATTTTTTAAAAAAACTCCTATTCTTACCATCAAGCACCCCGGCAGCCCTTTTAAGATCAGAGGTAGGCTTTCCTTCCATTAGAGCCAGAATTCATCTGGCCCTACTAAACTACTGGAGGGCCAGCTCACATCCTTCCTCTTCCAAGTCAACCCTAAAAATAGGCGTTGAAACCGCTTTGCTGGACAAGTTTTGGTCTTCTCAACTGGCTAAGATCTGTCAGTTATACCATATTCCTCAACAGATTCTATTAGACCAAACCAGCAAGTTAAGCCTCAAGGAGGCCATTTTTCATCATAGTGCTTGGCTTGATAGACTGACAATAATGAATTCTAAGTTCCCCAAGTGGTATGGCCTTTTCAAATATGATCATTGCAAAGCAAACTATCTGGACCAGATCTCAGTTTTGAAATTACGACAGGCATTTACAGCTCTCAGGTTCCAGACAATGCCAACTGCATCTTTGTCTGGCCGATATAATAGCATTCCATGGACCCAGCGGTTATGTATCTGTGGAGCCCCCAAGGTGGAAGACCTTTCTCATTATTTGTTAAAATGTCCACTTTACAAACACCCTTGGGCCAAATTTCTGGATGGGCTTTTGCCTTGTGGGGGCCCAGAGCAGTTAATTCCTTCTATTGTGTTTCTTCTGTCAGATACTGACCCGGAGATTTCGTACCACATGGCTCTCTTTGCCCTAGCGACCTCGAAGCTTCAGGTAAAGTATCTAGCCGACAAGCAGTCGGCCTGGCAGCTGCTGTTATGTACATGTTTTAATCCCTGCTTTTGGTGGGTAATGATAGCGCGTTTTGTATTTATAAATTTGTATAAATTTTATGCTTATTTAAATTGCCTTCTGTACTGGCATCTCCTGCTAAGGCCTATGGCCAGGCAGTAAACAATAAACTGAAACTGAAAACCCTTCCCCCTGCACACCTTTTAAAGATACAGAAGACCTCTTGGAGGCTGGGCCCGGCAACCAAAAGGTCTTCTGTATCTTTAAAAGGTGTGCAGGGGGAAGGGAGAATTCCACCTTGTGGTTTTTCTCATTATAGTGTTGCAAGAACACCTGCACTTGGCTGACTTTCTCTTCTCCTAAAGATACAGGATCAGTCTCAGGCCATGAACCTGGCAACCCTATTCTGACTTGTCAACCCTATGGAATCCTCACCCTATAGATTCCAGACTCAAGAGAAGCCAGAGTTGTGCTCTGTGAGTCCCTTCGCATAATTCCTAGCTCTGTGACAAATCAATGTTTTCATAAGGGCAGTGTGCATGTTCAGCCCTGTATCCCTGTCAGTTTGGGGTTCTAGTATGTGTGTGTGTTTGTGTTTATGAGGATTCTCCCTTTCTCTGGGGCCTCCTTCCATCCCTGTCTCTTGCCCCATTTTGCTGCCCAGCACATCCGCACATGGGATACATCCACTTTATGAATAAGGGAAGTGATGTGGCTTTAGTAAAAAGGTCAGTTAAAAACATGCTGAGATAATATTCCCCCCTTTTATTAAAGATTCTCAAGATTCTGAATCATGGCACAAAGGAGCAAAACAAGAGCTTGTTCACTCTGTGTCACTTTAAGGCCATAGGTTGCATTTATTTCCTTGAAGGAACCATGGAAAATGGCACTGCATATTTCTTCTTCCTAAAATCTTCACTCTGCTGAAATATAGGATGTCTGAAACAGGCCTGGAAGGCGGTTGCAATTTCAGTTGAGAATATCTGTCCAAACCTCCTGCCCCTGTTCTACCCCCCCCCACCATCCTGCTCCCAACCAACCTCTGGAATAGAGTAACACCAAGAGATTATGAGCACATGTTTTCCAGACTCACCTTAACCGCCATTGGGCAGTGCATAATGTTATCGTTTGATAAACCCAGAATGCTCAAAACCAGCCCCAATCCTCCACCCGTCCTTTGGTGAAGGCCACTGTGTGCCATCAGGGAATTTGATTAGCAGGCAGTAATGAGTAAAATACAAGAGACTCCCCAGTGGGCGCAGATGCATTTCTTGAAATAAGTAAATAAAACCAAACAAATAAATAAGAAAGCCGCCACACAAAATAAGCCATACTGCCACCTCAGGTTACCATCTGTTTCTGCTTTCCCTCAGCATTTTCCTTTGGCCTGTGTGCAAGGCCAGCTGGTGTCTCTTTACGCCAAACATGGCTAGGGCCTCCCAAGAACCCTGCTGCCCCTTTCTCATGATCCTGGACCCTTGGATGGTCTGTGAGGGAATAAAAGACACTTGGATGTCTTGTGTCTATCATTTCTGCAACTTTTTAATCTCTCATGCAGCACAACCTCTTTGAGTTTTTTTTTTTAAATCTTCAATTTGCCGGGGTAGTAGACAATAGATGAGTGTTAGATCTGGCTATAAATTAATGTCTAGTTGAAAGGAAAACAATTACAAATGGGAAACACATTTATTCACACTCAATGCATTAATGAAAACCCTTGAAAAAACCACAACAACTCTAGGTATACTGTGTGGAAAAAAATAATGGCAGAGCAACTGCACTTTTTATTAACAACCCATCAGTAAGCAGGTTGTAATTCATAACAAAGAATTTACCCCAAGGAATGGCACAGGACTGCGAGCTTTTTAGTTTCCTAAGAAAATACATATGTTGTTCCATTTGGTTTCCTTTCCATAAAATCTTCCAGTTAGCACTTCATTTTCAAGCTGTTCTGACAAATCAGGTGAGTTAGCTTGGTAGAAAAAACAGAAGCCAACTTTTCAGCCGTGAATTTTAGGGAATTTTTAATAACTGAAATAAACAGCAAGGAAGCCATTGTAAAATCCTGAGGGGAAAAAAGTTGACTTGGAACAGTTAAACTTTTCGTTTGTCAGTAACTTTTTTTTCTAGAAATCACCTCTTAAAGTATGTGTTGGAGAAAATATTGCCTATAATTTTATACACATCATATGTGTATATTGCACACATAGACACTTTTAGTTGGAAGTCTGATTTAAAAGTTTGTTATTATTACTATCATGTTGAAAAGGGGATGGGGCTTAGCATAGTTAGTATTTGGCTATTAATTACAAACAAATAATTTCAAATCCATTTCAAAGTGGATTTAATGACAAATAATTCTTGATGCATTATGCCCATTGCAGGAAGCCAATACCAAGAGAAACACTTAAAGAGAAGGAGGGAGACAGTGATCGTAAACATCACTAGGCTGCAACCCTATGCACACATACCTGGGAATAAGCCCCACTGAACTTGGCTTATTTCCAAGGATATGTGTAAAGGACTGTGCTTTTAGGCCCATCAATTTCAATGAGATCCACTTTTTGAGTATGTTTTGGAGCCTTAAACCTGAAGGGTTTGTGTGAAACAATGTATTGAGGGGAAGGGTTTAAATCTTCCAGAATTCCCACTGTGTTTCAAACATCCGTGTTCCTTGTCAAGGAAAACTTTCTTTCAGTAGCACTAAGAACATATTTCAACATAGGAGCAATTTGATGCTTGTCGACTTGTTATACAATACCACAGCTATTAACAGAGAAGGCTGCTCTCTACAACCTGAATAAATATATACATATTCTAAATACATACATTTATTATTTGGAGAGTACAGAAGAAACCTAACAGCCTCTTGACTTACAACCTCTGAGAGCCATGGCTCTCAGTGAGTCTTGCTTAAGAAATCAGAGGGTTCCACAGAAAAAGCTGAGAACTTTCTTCCCTTTCCTCCTGTTTATCAACACCATATGCAGATTTAGTAATTTTGCCATCCTAAGGTGCAATTGTATACCCCAACATGAGATAAGTTCCATCACTACACATAGTATTGGGTAGCATGTGAAATATTAAATTATGCCATCCTCCTTTCACTCCTCTCCCAAATCCTAGAACACCAAGAATGACTATGAAACGATTAATGCAGTTGGATTGTAGCGTGGTGTCAGCTTCTTTTCTTCATCATCCAGTTCAGGGCCACTGACAGATGATAAGAAACAGTCCATTTCTACCTGGGCCAGGGGCAGCAGGGAGGCCAAACTCTTTTTTTTTTAAAGGAAGTTTCTAAGTGCTCTGGAACAAAAGTTATAACCAAAATGTGAGCTGCCCCTCCTGCAATTTCTGTGAAATTTGCGAGCCACCTGCTCCAACCCCCACCCTTTCAGTTTTTTTAGCCATTGAGTGAAGTCAGAACTGTGATTGACAAGGGATTTGTTGAACACCAGCAAATAGCTAGAAACCCTTGCAAGTTTTTCAAAGAGCTGCCTTTTCCTGCTTGTTTCTGCATGTTGGTTAACGGTGAGCTTGTGCATCACAGAGCTTGGAAGATTACTTTTAAAAAGTAATAAATTACAGTTACAGTTACATGGCCCAAAAAAGCAGTAATTACCCTTACAATTACAATTGCACTGAAAGTAACTGATTACTTTTTCTCAAAAGTAATCACTACAGTTACATTTCAGTTACTTTTCTTTTCTGTTTTTAAACTGCCTACATGGTGCTGGCCTTGGCTGCTGCACATCTAAGTAGCCTAAAACAACATTAAAAATAAACACATAGAGAGAGAAAGTAGTAGAATAACAAGGTAACACAGGAAAGGCTCTTGTCCACCCCGGTCCTGTTTAAAGATGGGAGGAGCTCAAGAAAGCCCTCAGTCAGACAAAGATGTTCTGAGTACAAAGATATCTGAGTACTTTCATGTTGGGAAAGTCATTCTTTCAGGTTTGCTGCTCCCTAGTTGTGGGATTCAAAGTTTAAGGCCAGCACTATGAATTGTGCCCAGAAACAGAACAGTTGCTAAAAGAGTTATTTTAAGAAAAACAAAATGTGTTCCATTCTTGTCTTGACCAATATGGAAGTAGCAGCAGACCAAACACACTACTCTGATCTTGTGTGTGTGTGTGTGTTGTGTGTGTGTGTGTGCGTTGGAAAGTAGCTTCATAGCCTAGCCAATTGCATTTTCCATTTTTCCAGAGAGCAAAGAAACAAAAGCCACATGCCTTCCATATGCACTACAAAAGAATGCAACTGAATCTTGCACACAAAAGCCCCTTAGGATATCAATATAAATTTTCTGAGATAAACCTAATGTATTCCTCTTTTTTAAAATTACAAATATTGCTGTATTGAAGTGAAGTGTGCTAGAGACTGTAGTGATGTGTATTAAGAACAGCAGGAGAATAACACACATAAACATGTCATAGGCCATCAAAATCATTCTTACCCCTCCACACCAATTATGTTATCGAGTGCTTCACCCATATTTCCTAAAAACAAAAGTGATAAGCAATGTATAAGCAAACAAATATCCTAATTTATTTAATGTCATTTTAATGGATTCAATTTACCTTTTTTCCCCTACACAAGTGTCAACTTCCATTGTAGACAATAAATCTTGACTTTTATTGTTAATATATCTTTTGTGCTCACAATTACTTGCAAAATGCTAATCAGGCTTATTTCCTGCCCAATCCTATTAGCTTTCCACTTCAAAAGCGTGATTTAAAGACAGTTTTTGAATAGCCTTCCCCTCTTCATGGAAACAGAAATTAAACTCTCCCTCCCCACTCCAAACTTTAGCAGAATGTTTATTCTATCAGGGACAATTTGCTCTAATTAAGATGTGTGTGTGTTCTGAAACTGTAGTCATTTCTTCAAGAAATGATTTGGTGTGGGATCATTCCATATATCCATATCAGTTTTATAAACAAACTTGAACCTCAAATTATACAAACAAAAATAGGATTTGCCCTACTGGGTTAGCCACCTAAACTAATAGTCACAACTAAAGACCACATATTTTTTTTAAAAAATACATAAAGTGAGCAAGCGTGGGGAGTGGGGGCAGTAGAGCGAGTGAGGAAATGAGTGAAAGGGGCAGGCAGGGGCAAGAGACCAGGGGATGGGGGCATTAGGACGAGTGAGGGAGTGTGCAAGTGGGGGGTGAGAAAGCTGGGGCAAGAGAGCAGGGGTGGGGGTGTTAGGATGAGTGAGGGTAAGCGAGGGTGGGGGCGTTAGGATGAGGGAGGGAGCGAGCAGGGGGTGAATGGGCAGGGGTGAGTGAGTGGGGGGTGAGAGAGTGCAGGTGGGTGGGCATTAGGATGAGTGAGGGAGTGTGTGAGCAGGGGGATGAGAGAGCTGGGCAAGAGAGCAGGGGTGGAGGCATTAGGGCAAGCGAGGGAGTGAGCAAGCAGGGGCAAGAGAGCAGGGGTGAGCCAGCAGGGGTGGGGGCATTAGGATGAGTGAGGGAGTGAGGGAGTGGGGGTGTGGTAGGGCCAGTGTGCTAGCAGGCAGGCAGCGGGGGGAGGGCGAGTGACATCCGGAGTGAATGCAGAGGTCACCCCTGAAAGCCAGAAAGGTCTGATAACCCTAACACAGAGAGAGAGAGATCTTTACCTCCATTCTGCTGCTGCCTCCTCCTCTTTCATCCTTTCCCTCAGGCTTTCTCCCTCCACTCCTTTCTTCTCCACCACCATCCATTCTTGAAACACCATCTGGCTCCCCACCTCCTCCATCGTGGCCTCCTAACACAGAGCATGAGGGAAGAGAGATGCTGCGGAGAAGCCCAGTATGAGGCACATGTCTTTGATCCACCAATCACAGCAGCAGAAGACTTCCCCTGCTGCCCCCAAGTAACGTCCAAAAGTAACACTGGAAACGTTACAGTTGCAGCTAAAAAGTAATGAAATTACCACTTGCTCTGTCACAAGCAAAATGTAATGAAGTTACCCACTTGTTACTCAAAAAATAATAAATTACAAGTAACTCATTATTTGTAATGAGTTACTTCCAAGCTCTGGTGCATCATGTGAGCTGAGTAAGCTTATAGCTTGCAGCAGCAGCAGGTATGCCTACTTGCCCACTTTTTTCTCTCTATGCACATCCAGCATGAGGTCCAGAAGATCAAAAAAGTACACACACCACAGGAGGATCTTGGTCGGCATGCACAGTAAACAATTTCAGTGAAGATTATAACAAAAGTGTACATGCAGGGTTTTTTTTTAATTATTTGCAAAAAATAACATTTTGTATATTTTATCTATCAAATAATTTTGAACAGACATAAAATGTGTATATGCAGTTTATGATGCCATGACAATGTGTTATAGTTTTCTAAACATAAGGAGTCATTCAAGTTTACATTTTCCTGGGCTGTTGAAGAGGGCAGTTCATTTGTCTAATTCATAGCCTGTTTTAAAAACCTTCTCAACATGAAGCTTTGATCCTCTACTCACTTTTCAGAGAGTAAACCTGCAATCCTAATCCCACATACCTGGGAGTAAGCTCCACTGAATTCAACAGGATTTACTTTTGAATAGACATGGTTAGGATTGTGCTGTAAATCAATGGATTTATGAGCAGACATAGCATAGGATTGTGTTGTTAATTCTCTCTCTCTCTCTCTCTCTCTCAGAATCCTATTTCTAAAGCAATTAGGCAGGGCTTATTTAGGTGTCACTGCTGTTTTTTGTCAGGAAACTAATCCAGTATTTTTTTTAAAAAAAAAACATACTGCAATGACCAACTGATTTTGACAATAAATCATTATAAGGGATGTATGTATTTTTACATTTCCAGGCTGTGTGTGGAGTCTTTCCAACAACTCCATGAAGTAGATTAGGCTAAGAGTTGGTTCAGTCAAGCTGCACATGTTGTATGTGTCTGTGTTTGTGTGTATTGCCAGTCTTTTTTGTTTTGTTTTGGTAACTTATCAAGACAGTGGAACATTACAGTTAGAGCAGTGGTCCTTAACCCAGGGTGCACACACCCCCAGGGGTGCGAGACACTTTTTCTAGGGGTGCAAGGCCCAACCAAAGATTTTGGAAAACTGTCATTTATCTTAGCTAAATTAGGCTAAAACACACATTAAAATTAAATTAAATTTAATTAAAAAATGAACGGTATTTTTTCAGGGGGTAAGAGAGCATATTTTGGAAATCCAAGAGGTGCTGACAGTGGAAAAGATTAAGAACCACAGAGCAATGGAAGGGCTGCCTTTGTGGATGTTTTTCTCCCTTACTGCATGGTTTGCGAATATGACCTGATATATTTGCATCTCACTTTTCTTCCTAGGCCCTTCCTTCCCCTTTTATTTTTCCACAACTTTGTGAGTTAGGTTAGGCTGAGAGTTGGTTCAGTCAAGCTGCATATTTTTTTAACTGCTCCTATCTTTTTAATGTTATTTTAATTTTTAAATGTTATATAATAATTGTATGATCATGGTTTTTGAATTATAATGCCTTGTGAGGGTAGAAACTCTGAAAGGCAGGTAAAATACATACATAAATACATTTTAAATCAAGACTATGGATTCAAAATAACAGTACATATTTATAATATATAAACAGCAGTTCTTGCTGACAGATTTCTGGGAGGTGGGGATTGGGTGGGAATGTAGAATGCCAAATCTGCATACAGTGTACCAGGTCCAGGAAATCCTGCCGGCACCCCTGGTCCAGTTATATGTGTGTGGCCATTGGATGCAAAGGTTCCATTTCCATGGAAATAGTCTTTCTTTGATAAAAGGAATCTTTTTCTAATCAAAGAACTCCATCCCTTGATAGGGGAACCCCTTCTGTCAATTAAAGTCTCAGTCTGAGGAAGCTCCTTTTTTCTCAGAAAGGAACCTATGCATCCAACCTATTGTTGACACTTGTAAAAAAACACATATCTTTGAAGACTGCTTCTTGCATAAAATATTTTTGAGATAGCAAATATCAGTGTTTAAAGCACCTTCCCCAATCTGGCGGTCTCCAGATGTTTTGGACAATAACGCCCACCATTCCTGACCATTGACCATACTGGTTGGGGCTGATGCGGATTATAAGTGAAAGCATCTGACAGCACCAGGTTGGGGAAGGGTTGATTAAAGGTTCTTTAGTTATACTAAAATGGAAACAATTAACTCCTTTAATCAGGAATGGGAGTAGGCTGTAGTACTCCGGCTATTTAGGAGCATAAATGCAAGAGGAAGGCAACTTGGCAGTTTAAAACCATTGCAGCTTATAAAAGCATGCACTGATGAAATATTTATGTACGTAAAACCACCATTATAAAATTACAGTAACGTTAAAATAAGTTGATTGTGTGCTTTCACGTTAAGCCAAATTGGACTCTGCCCAGGTTAAAAACAAGACCATAATTTTTACTATCCACCAAATTGAAAATGTTGGCTTGTATATAACTGATGAAAAGATGGACTTGTAAGTTCTTACTGTTTCTCTGGCAAAAGTAAATATATTTCACTATTAAGTCATTGCAAGTCCTTTTTATGCTACAAAACTATGGCCAGAAGACCAAGAAAAACAGGCGTATGTCAAGTTAGGGATTTGGGGAGATGCAGCAGATTTGTTTATCATTTGCTGTGATGTCTGCATTGCATACAGCATCTTGATCTCCACATTGATCCTTGCTAATCCATATGATAGACTGGGGAAAACTGCAGGATCAACAAGGATTGAACAATCCAAAACCTCTTGCAATATTCCCTCTCTCAAGTATTGCTTCCCTTTCAGTTCATACCTAGGGTGCTGAAGTTACAGTGCACAGAGATATACTTGAATATGTAAGTAGGGATGATGGATAAATATGATTTGGTTAGTATTTTAATTGGAACCTACCCAATCCATACTTTCTGAAGCAATGCATGAACCAAAACTTAGCTATCCTTCAAAAATTTGCACTTCTCTGAATTTTGTGGTGCAGTTGTCCAACCCAAATAATGTGTACATAAATGTGTATATTAGGGGAAAGGGTGGATAAAAATACATGTTATTGAGAATAATATATAAAATACATTATTTTAGGGGAAATTGCTTGCAAGAATGTGTAGATTGGGCAAAATTGCATAAAAATTTGTATATTTAGAGATATTTGCACTAACATCCTGACAAATTTTCAGGAGAACTTTTTTTAAAAAATGTAAAACTGATACAGAAATGTTGTGAACTGAAGGCTGGAAAAATGAGAAACTGAGAGAAACCAAAATGGGAGCAAATCATCAACGTTATGATTATTGTTTTTGTTGTTATTATTATTTGAATTTATATGTTGCCCACCCTTCCAAAGAAGCCCAGGGTAGCAAACAGCAAGCGATAAAACAATAAAAGCATCTTTAAAATAATTCCCATATAGATGAAGACTGTGAAAGAACTCCACTTAAAAGTTTGTTGGGACAATCTTCAGTGGGCACTGAAAAGACAACAAATGAACAGACAAGTGAAAGAGACATACTTAACTTTCAAGACCTTGAAAAAATGTCTCACTATTTCAAAAGTGTTCTTAATCTTAAAATCTATTCTACTTTTGAAAGGCTTGTCCTATATAAAATGTGACATGTCTTCATACACCTAAAGTGCTGCTGAGCTGCTCTCCTGCTAGTTCAACCGTATGGGAATGCTGTTGATATAGGACAGAATGCAGAAGAAAAATCGAATGTATGTTGCAGCAAATATAAGTTTTATATTCACACATCAGAAAAAAAACCAGTTGAAAACTTGCATAAAAATGCCCATTACATCAGTGATTTCTGAAGAGCTTAGCTCTTTCAAGTACGGTGCGGACCCCATCATTTCCCCCTTGGCTCTTCTAACATATTACAGGTGCCACACAATCTGTATGCTGGTAGAAACAGAGCAACTGCCTTCCACTTTGGCTTCTTTACAAAATGGAGGAGGTGCACACATGTCTTGTTCCAGTGGAGAAGCCACTCATGTAACCCAGTGGTTTTCACTAGGAGGGCATATGGAATGATTGCCCAAAATGGCTACACCTCCTGTTTACAAGCTTATGAAACTAGCTTCTAAACTAAGAAAATGTGTGAAAGTACCAATAAAACTGCTCTAATAAGCCCTCCAAAGAAAAGAATCTATCTATCTATCCATCTATCCATCTATCCATCTATCCATCTATCCATCTATCCATCTATCCATCTATCCATCTATCCATCTATCCATCTATCCATCTATCCATCTATCGATCCGTCTGTCCGTCTGTCCGTCTGTCCGTCTGTCTGTCTGTCTTCTTATAGGAGCCCAGGACAGCTTACAGCTATCATAAACTAACATCAAAACAATCTTAAATCACAGTTAAAACCACAAGTACACAATACATGTAAAATACAATGGAACAACTAGCAGTAAACTTTGCAGGTAACATCATTCTAACTATGTTCTGAAAGCCTGCAAAAGTTTTTTGAAAAAAGACATCTGGGTGAAACCAATCTTGGGGACAGCCAGATCTGTGCAGGGAGGGAGTTCCAGAACTGAGATACCATCACTGAGAAGGCTCTGTTGCCTGTGGTAGCCCCATGGGCCACATTTGCCAAGGGTACCGCAAGACAGACATCCATGCTAAAAGTTCAGGCTGGTTGGTGCTTATCTTTTTCCTGTAGATGGAAATTTGAGGGAAGGGAAATGAAAAACCACTGTTTTTTTTTCCTCATGGAAAGCAGAGCAACCATTGAAACTGATGAGCAGGCAGGAGTAATGTGGAACAGGATTGGTGGTGGATCTGCTGGAAAGCAGAGCAACCATTGAAACTGATGAGCAGGCAGGAGTAATGTGGAACAGGATTGGTGGTGGATCTGCTGGATACAAGCTGGCCAGCTTCCTGGAACTGTTGCAGCAAAACTCCCACAACATTAAAAAATGGAGAATTACTGCCCCTCCCCTCTGCCTTCCAGCAGTCTTCAGAGATTTGGATGTGGCTGTGAATCCATTGCTCTGTTCCTCACCACCCTAGCCCCAGTTTGGATTGCTCTGCCCCAAGTTTCCATACCTCTTTCCCCTCTTAATTTGTAGTCTTCTTGTATGGTTATGTGGTGTTCTTCCTTTTCATTGCCTGTATTTTTAACCTCATTTGCAAATAGAATTCCTTCTTTATAACTTCATCCTGATTTCTGGGGCCCATTTAGACCCCCATGTGCACTTTTCATTGAGTAATTTACATATAAGTAGACCAACAGGGTGTCCTTCTAGGACATTGTCATGAATTTTAACCTGTACAATGTCCCCAAATTTCAGCTAGTTACCACTTACCATTTTCCTTCTGGGGGAAAAAAAACCATTGGGGTCCAAAAATAACCCAGTTTACTAATGGAGAAAGAGCCAATGTATACTGCTCAGAAAAATTCTACCTCCTCTGAATAAGTGTTTTTTGGTTCAAGGTGCTTTGGTAGGGTCAAGCACACTTGTGGTGACAAGAAAAAGGTCTCTAGGGAACAAAGTGACTCCATCCTTCCATTGGAAATCTCATTGGGGTCCAAATATACCCTAAAGTCAGTCAGTGTGATTTTTTCCCCAGTCTGGATAAAGGCTACAAAGAAAAAGCAGGGGGAAGATTCATTTGTATGCTTTTGTCTCAGAAACAGGAGTTTCTTTTGTATCTGCATGATAGCATCAGGATTTACTTTCTATTGTTAT
The DNA here is from genome assembly GCF_030035675.1 of Rhineura floridana. Lineage (NCBI taxonomy): Eukaryota > Metazoa > Chordata > Lepidosauria > Squamata > Rhineuridae > Rhineura > Rhineura floridana. The sequence goes on from NC_084483.1 coordinate 67,870,343, forward strand.
TACTATCATCAAAGTTTTAGTAAAGCGTATGAGTTTTATATACAGTATGGAGAGAGAGAGAGAGAGAGAGAGAGAGAGAGAGAGAGAGAGAGAGATGCTTCTTTCTTTAAAAAACAAACACTTTACACAGTGCTAAAACCATCTAGATGCCAGGATTTTTCAAGCAGATTTTCCAGCTGCACAAATTCCCCATTGGACGCACTTCAGCATATAGGGTGATAGCCAGGTTACTTACACTTGGAGAAGACCCATTGATATCAATGAACTTAAGCAGTTGCTTGTGTATGACTAACACTGAACATCATCCATTGATCCAGTACATATACTTGCCTTTGCCCTTTGAATTACAACCGTTTAAATGCAATCCAAACTCCCTTTGTGTCTGGGGTGCGGAGGTAGATTGAGCGGAGGTGTCCCTTTGCCCAACCCTGCCATCCTCCATTGGTTTCCTTCTGTGAAGTGATGCCCGCAGAACTCTGTAGTGGTGGAGCTTCCACTTCTGTCCACTGAATGGGTGAGCAAGCAGAAGGGCTGCTAGGGGGATCCCTGCCAGTGGCAGCCAGCAGAAGGCCCTGTGATGGGGCAGCGGCAGAAGGGGCTGAGCCAGACGTGGATCTGTTGGATCGCAGTAGGATCCACTGCTGTCAGTAGCAATGAGCCTGATTTGGCCTGATCTCTGCCCCAGCTTCAGGCTGCCATGACATTTTGTCTCCCCTCCACCTTACACCCCAGCCAGCAAGTATAGCAGAGGTGCAGATGCAGCACTTACCCCACAGCTCCATTCAGCCCCACCAGACAGTGCTGAGGGTTTGGATTGCAGCCTTACTGTTCTGTGGATTACATACTTTTATCACAAAGCAGTGAACACCAGTGTAGAATATCTTATTTGACGATATCACACACAGAGCTAGGCTTGGCTAATGGAGCTTTAAAGCAACATCTCACCTGCTGCGTCATTTCTCTAGCTCAGTTGTGGAGAACCTTTGACTCTTCAAATGTTGCTTACCTTGGTTAACATTATTTATTTAATGAGCTTATACATTGCTTTTTGTCATATGTGACCTCAAAGTGGTTTACCTAAAAATAAATAAATCATATCATTACAAATCACAGAACAAATTACAAATCAAATCACAATTAATATAATAAAATATCAACATTATCAATATCAATAATGAAACCACAGAATATAAACCATAATATATCAGCAATATCAGTAATAAAACCACAAAATCAATACTATAAAAGAAAACAACCTCAACGCTCAAAACAAAACTGCAATTCCCAACATCTCTGGCCATTGGCCATGCTTGATGGGCCTGTAGGGAGTTGCAGTTCATCAACATCTGGAGGGCCAAAGGTTCCTCCCACCTGGTCTAGCTACTGAGAATGATAACATCATAAGAAAAGTTACATCCTTCCAATTTTCACTGTTGTTGGCCATGTAATATTCTCTTCTAAATGAAGACTGTTAGAGCCATGGGATGTTCCGTAAACATTTTAGTAGATTATAAACATAAGTATTTCCATAGGCTTTTAAGAGAGTCGTTCAGGAAGAAAGATACTGCACACCAGACTTTTTACGTGTTGGTATCTCAGTGCACTGGCAAAAGTAATACAAAATAAGGTGAAAGGATATTAATCCGGATCCACATACAAATCCTTTAACTGAGGTATCTTGGGAAAATCCTGCCATCAAACAGTAACTAGAGCAACATTTGGAGGCCAGGAGAGCATATATAACAGGCAATGTTAGGAAGTGGAGAAGAGAAGCAGATAGCTGGAAAGCTGTACAGGGAGATGAATCAGTTCAAGAACAGGGAAACGTGCTTTGGCTGAGAAAGAGATGACATGAAAAAGAAAAGAGAGGAAACAGAAGATCTGAATAAAGCAATTACATTCACAGGCACTTTACAAATCTTAACATTCGTTAGAGAAGCAGGAGATAGTTGGGTTCATCCATCCAATAGTGGAATTGCCTTCCATGTTTGCCTTCATCATACTGCATTACAGTAGAGTTTTACTAAGGAAAAAAAAGTGTGACGTTGATGTAATGCAGGTGTAGTTTCCCCCCAATGAATTATTCATTGCATTTTCTATGTGAAAACATGAATCCACTAGGTTATGTTGCTTTCACCACAGAAAGGTGTGATTTCACCTAAGGCAGATGTGTGAAAGTGATAGAATTTGTTAACTTCTGGGAGATTATATCAGAGGCATTACAAGCTGTGATTTTAGCAATTCAAAGCAATGTTTCATCCTGTTACCAGAGTTTGATAGTTCTCATAAAATAGTGTTGCACGCCTCCCCAATCTTGGAGCAGTGGATTTCAGGGGTCCCTGCGCTCCTCCGGGGTTTGGTTTCCTTTGGGAAGAAGGTCAGCGGAGACTGCGGTGTCTTTATGAAATATGGTTTGTTTATTTACACACATTCCAACCTGAGCTTTGGATGGAGGGGTTCAATGCATCAGCAGTCCAATATCCAGTTTTTCCATCGGAGTTACAAGAGGCATCCTATAGCCATGATGCAGAGAGCCAGCCTCTCTGCCTGCCCCCAGTCTCCAAGCCTTCTCTAGACCCAACTCAAACTACAAGCCTCTGCTGGGCTCCAGGAAGGGGGGGATGCTCTCCTGAAGAGTTTCAATGACAAAAAGGTATTTCTGGCCCATTCACCATTGCTGGGCAACTGATAGGCCCATTATCTTACCTGGCCACTTTATTTGTTTAACAAAGGAGAGACTCATCTGACCAGCAGGGTGAGTTCCTCATTCCAAGGCATAGGATTCCAAATCAGAGGCTGGAAAGGGGACTCACAGGGATCATCCTTTCTAAACCCCCCCATGCTCATAACACTATTAAAGGGCCAGGTTTTGACCTGCCCATGTTTGAAAGGAGAATCAGGAGCAAGGAACACAATGAAACATAGTTCCAGCAGCTATTTGGGAGCCATGTCTTTGAGAAAAATAGAATTGGCAATGATGCATTTTTTATTTTATTTTATGTATTTAGGAAAATATATTACTTTGTATTTAGAAAATTTCAAAGCGATATACAGAATGTAAAATATCAGTATACAAAATAAAATTTCTATTCCATAATAAATTGTCAGTGTATATGAACCATAGACTCACAGAATAGTACAGTTGGAAGGGCCTATAAGGTCATCAAGTCCAATCCCCTGCTCGGTACAGGAATCCAAATTAAAGCATACCCAACAGATGGCTGTCCAGCTGCCTCTTCAATGCTTCCAGTGTTGGAGAGCCCACCAACTCCCTAGGTAATTGGTTCAATTGTCATACTGCTCTAACAGTTAGGAAGTTTTTCCTGAAGTTCAGTCGACATCTGACTTCCTGTAAATTGAGCCCATTATTCCGTGTCCTGCACTCTGGGATGATCAAAAAGAGATCCTGGTCCTCCTCTGTGTGACAACCTTTCAAGTACTTGAAGATTGCTATCATATCTCCCCTCAGTCTTCTCTTTTCAAGGCTAAACATGCCCAGTTCTCTCAGTCTCTCCTCACAGGGATTTGCTTCCAGTCCCCTGATCATCCTTGTTGCCCTCCTCTGAACCTTTCCAGTTTGTCTGCATCGTTCTTAAAGTGTGATGTCCAGAAGTGGACGTAGGACTCAAGATGAGGCCGAATAGAGGGGAACTAGTACTTCAGGCAATTTAGAAACTATGCTTCTGTTAACGCAGCCTAAAATAGCATTTGCCTTTTTTGCAGCCACGTCGCACTGTTGATTCATATTCAGCTTGTGATCAACAATAATTCCAAGATCCTTCTTGCATGTTGTATTGCTGAGCCAAGTATCTTCCAACTTATAACCATACATTTGGTTTCTTTTTCCTAAGTGTAGGACTTTGCACTTTTCCCTCTTAAATTTCATTCTGTTGTTTTCAGCCCAGTGCTCCAGCCTATTAAGATCACTTTGAATTTTGTTTCTGTCCTCCAGGGTATTAGCTCCCAATTTTGTATCATCTGCAAATTTGATAAGCGTTCCCTGCATCACCTCATCCACGTCATTGAAGAGCACTGGTCCCAGGGCAGAGCCCTGAGGTACCCCGCTCATTACCTCCCCCCGAGTCTCATTATGGCTGTGGTCAATCTTCTGAAAAGGCTTGTCTAAATTTTAAAAGTGTTCAGTAGTCATCTGAAACCTAGTATAGTTGGCACCTAATATCCACAGAAAGGGACTGTCCAGAGGACAAAATTATGCTGTAGGCTGCAGCAAAGTCTGTTTGGTGTAGGGTGCAGGAGAGGTACCTAAAGGAGCCAAGAGCTGAAGAATCCTATGATCCTTTTAGAAGATGTTGGCTGTTGTGCTGCCTCAGAGAACATAGGTGTGGGGCCATCAGAGAGATGTAGGCCTAGACAAGGCTGGTGCCAGACTTCAGGGTACCCTCAGTACAATGCCACTGATGCCCCCCCCAAGCTAGAGATGGGGAAGAAATTTGATTCAGTTTGCATTTAAAGCTGAATTTATAAAATTCTCATGTTCTGAAACAATAGGAGAACCGAAACACAGCCATCCTTCAAAATTTGCACTTATCCATTTTTTTTGATGCAGTTCTCCAACCAAGCAATGTTCACAAAAAATCATATATTGGGGAAGTTTTCACAAAATGATTATATTGGTGAAAATAACATACAAACTTGCATTATATTAGGATAAATTGCTTGCAAAAATGTGTACATTAGTCATAACAACAATTAAAAGTGTATTTATTAGGAGAAAACCACACTAAAATGCTGGAGGATTTTCATGCAGATTAAAAAAAATATTCAAAATTGCTGCAGAATGGAGAACCAAATTTAAGATCAGAAAAATGAGTAACTGAGAGAACCGAAATTGACAGATTATTCCTTCCCTACTCCAGGCACATGCACACACATGCACCATCCTCTATGCAACTAGATATTTTTTATATTTTGCCATCAGTCTCTGTCCTCCCTGCAGTGGGGTTACCTCTGAGTAAACCTACATAACATTACACTGCCAGTCATTTTAGAAACTTATACTGCATCCTTTGATAGGGTGGTCGGAAGCAAATGTGGGCAGGGTTCCTGCACCTTTGTATAAACGAGGGAATTTCAGCAGGTGTACACTTGTTGACAATCCTTTTTCTGCACAACTATTAAAGGAGTAGGATCCCTGCCTTTGTTTTGCTTCCGGTCACTACCTTTCAATAAAATTCCCATTGTGCCATTGCAGTTATAAAATTTAGCAGCTAGTTAACAAACAAAATAGTAACAAGGCATTTGCACTTCACAGTTTAGTGACAGATAGCATTACATGAGTAAACATGACTGCCTCAGCGGCAAAGACTGCATTATTATATTTTCAATATGGTATTGACATAGTTTAGCTTTGGACGCTAGCTAATAATATGGCAATGCAATGCTGAAAAACCTAGAATTCTGGAAGGAGTAAAGCAGGGCCTTTCTCAGTTCACTGCTAAAGCTTCAACTGTTAACTCTTTCAAATATTGAGCACTGGGAATGCCTCCAGATTCCAGATGATCGGTTTATTGACCAAAGATAGACAAATCAGACTGGAGAACTGCATTGCAAAATTCAAAGAAGTGCCAATTTTGAAGGATAGCTGTGTTTCGATCCTGTATTGTTTTGGATAGTGCAAATTTGGTAGGTTCAGCTTAAAATGCAAATGGAATCCAATGTCTCCCCCCCCATCCCTAGCTGTAAGTCTAGTTCTTCCCAGAAATTCTGTTCCAACCTAGGCCTTTATCATCATCATTGCTTTATTTATTTATTTACTTATTTCGCTTATATACCGCCCCATAGCCGAAGCTCTCTGGGCCGTTTACAGTACAGTAATCATAATCATCACGGGAAGTTCCTAGTAGGAAGGAGGGAAAATGTCAGTTTTGCTTGCATCTTAATGAGAAACTACATAATTCACACTTCTCAAATTAATATGTGAACTGAAAAAGTAAAAATACATGGGGGAGATGTGCATAAAATCCATACATTCATGAAAATAGCATACATGCATGCATTCTATTAGGTACAATTGATTTGCAAAAATATATATATTAGGCAAAATGGCATACGAAAATGTGTTTATTAGCTGCAATTCACACTAAAATGCTGACAGATTTTCATGAGGAGTTTGTTTTTTAAAATTGCAAACTGCTGTGGAAATGTGGAGAACCAAATTTAAGGGTGGTACTCATCTAAACTGAATAGCAGACTATTGAAATTAATTAACCTAATTAATGAACCAGAGTAGACCCATCGAAATGAACGAACCTAAGTTAGTCATGAACATTAACTTCAATGGGTCTTAAAATGAAAAACAGAGAACTGAAATTGACAGATACATCCACCCATCCCTACTTACAGCACAATTGTAACCATGTTTATTCAGAACATAAGTCCTATTTAATTCCTATTGAATCCATTGAAACTTACTCCCAGGTAAATAGGATTAGGATTGCAGCCTCAATGCTGAAACAGGAACTCAGTATCTGGGGCTGGATCTGTGACTGCTTAGTCTGTGTTTTCAAGAACATATAACATATAAAACACTCTGCCAAGTGGTTATATATGTTTGTATTATGATATTTTATTTTATTTTTTTAAGAGCTATAATGACATAGTCTGCACAGCGGCACTTATATTGTGGAACTCCCTTCCAAGGGAGACTTGCCTAGCTCCTTTATTAATATGGGTTAGAGAGTATAGCAGGTTGAGATCAAAATTAGATGATACATTAAATGCATATAGGCTTTGACCAATTTCTAGTTTTACTATAAAAACAGTCATGGGAGAGGGCAGATCAGGATCACGGAGAAAGGGATAGCCTTCGTCCATGCACTGTGGTCCTAGTGCAAATCACTCCTTCCCCCACCCTCTCCAAGCTGCTGCTTTCCCACAGAAGGAAGCTACCATTGATGAATAGCGCCTTCAAATGCATGCACACATTTAACACATTTATTTTATTTATCAGAATTCTTACCAGCCCTGCACCACATAAGGTCCCACTTTTTGTTGTTATGTGCCTCCAAGTCGACTACGACTTATGGCGACCCTATGAATCAGCGACCTCCAAGAGCATCTGTCATGAATCACCCTGTTCAGATCTTGTAAGTTGCAACAATGTAAAAATAAAATATTAAACTCAGTTAATATACTTTAGAGTGTTGCTTAGTAAGGCCCTGACGCTCCTATTGCAAATGGCTTTTTGGAAAACATTTTAAACTATTTTAATATTATATTTTTTAATTGCTATGACCTGCCTTGGAACCTTATGGTGAAGGGCAGTAAAACAACAACAACAATAATAAACAGATTGCTACTTTCCTCTAATTGGTTCTCATTATAATGTACACTATTGTTGTTGTTGTTGGGCTTCTAAAATGATTTTGCTATTCCTATTGTGTTTTTAACTTATTAATTTTATATTGTTAAGCAGATCCTGAGGACAGAAAGGCAGGGCATAAATATTTTTCTCTAAATACATACACATTTGAATTCATGACTGCCTTTATGCGTGTATAAAAGAACCCAATAAAAAAACTATGAAGTTCTATTGATTATACAGAACAATTGCTTCCTTAACCTAATTTCCTCAGGTGTTTTCTTTCTCATAAACTGGTGTTGAGTGTGTCGAAATGAAAAGTAGAGCCATTTGGAAACTTATCAAAACTGTGGCGGAACCCCAGGGAGCAAAATAATTCCACAAATTCATGAGCCTATGGAAGCTGTTGATAAGCTCTGTTGCAACATCAAGGCCTCTCCCACAGGCACTGAAGTAACGACTTCCTTTCTTCTCCTTTGCAGCTGCCTCTTTAGCTCAAACACAGAGCAGAGATGAACAACAGCTTAATGAGAGAAAGTACTGGCAGGGGGAAAAAGCCAGCTTACAGCTTCTGCGTTCCTAGAAGCCAGTTCCATGCAATAAAAAGGAATTATGGCAAAAGGCTGACCTTTGACAAGGCAACGGTGGCAACATTCCAGTTAGAATGAAAAAAAAAACCCAAGCTGGAAGCTCTGTGGAGAGACTCAGTGAAGATCTCCAGCTGACCCAGAGCCCTAGGCCCAATTTAGGAGCCATGATTGGAAAACTCTTTTATTTTAATTGTATCAACTGGACACAGGGGACCCTTGCCATTGCACAGCAACACTGACCAGGCATAACTCACATATTTCTGGGAGTTCAGGCTGAAAAGAATGAGTATGTTTAAGCATATGCTAAAGGGGATTGGGGTTGCAATCCTAAACCCATACATCTAGGAGTACAGACTGCCTTCAAGTCAATCCCAATTTATGGCTACCCTATGAATAGGGTTTTCATGGTAAGCGGTATTCAGAGGGGGCTTACCATTGCCTCCCTCTGAGGCTGGTCCTCCCCAGCTGGCTAGGACCTGCTCAGCTTGCCACAGCTGCACAAGCCAGCCCCCTCCTTGTCCGCAACTGCCAGCTGGGGGGCAACTGGGCTCCTTGGGACTATGCAGCTTGCCCACAGCTGCACAGGTGGCAGGGCATGTAATCTCTGAGCCACTCACTGTGGGGGTGATCTTTAGCTGGCCCTTTACACTGAGGAGACATGAGCAGGGATTTGAACTCAGACTCTGGACTCCCAGCCAGGGTCTCCTCCCCACTGTGCTATACCAGCTTATCTAGGAGTAAGCCCCATCAAATTCAATAGGACTTACTTCTGCATAGACATGGCTAAAATTGTGCTGTGAGGCCTGTCATCTTATACACACTGACTTGAGAGTAAGTCCGATAGAACTCTATGGGGTTTACTTCTAAATAGACATGATTAGAATTGCACTACAAAATGGGGACATCTTTCTGTTCAGAAGGACAGAGTGAACTGTTTGTCCACTCCATTGAGGATAGTATAAGGAGATAATTCAAGAGCCTTTTATAATTGGCTCCCTCATTACCAGCATGTTTATAGGGTTATCAGATCCTCACCTGGAGATGGTCCCTATATCTTTAAATGCACTGAGTGAGCCTGCACTTGCTACACTTCCTGTCCTGCTCCTAGTCCTTCTTGCCCAATCTCATATCATCCACGCCTCTCTATTATGTTAGCATAAATCTAATTTGCCTCTGGTAGACGAGGGCGAAGACAAAAGGAAAGATGGAAAAACAAGGTGAGAGGCAGAGGGGTTACACTTCCACTTACAGCATTTACATTTACCATATAGGTCAAAGATAAGCAACCTTTGGCCCTCCAGATGTTACTGAACTACAGCTTCCCACCAGCCCAGCAAGCATGGTCAATGGCCAGGGATGATTACAGCTGTAGTCCAACAACATCTGGCAGGCTAAAAGTTCCCCACACATGATAAAGGTGCTGTCTCAAGGCTAGGACTCGACAACCCTAGTGGCTTGGCTTTTAAGCAGGTGCTTAAAAGGCAGCTTCGCACATGACTCACACTTTCTCCCCTGCTCCTCATGCTGGGTTTTTGTGCATGTTGTAAAATAATTTCAGAGGTGTTCTCCAAAGGACGAACTTCAGCATCTTATGAAGAGAATTAAAATTATCTGGAAATGGGTCCTGCATGTAGATTTAGAAAAAGGGACAGGTATAAAATTACGTAAGTATAGACCTTAACCTACCCTTACATTTATTATGCTTTTATCAAATGTCATATTTCACTGTAACTATTAGAAATAATTGCAACTCTGCTTTCAATCAATGATCTGTGATTTTTATAGGGACCACTTTTTAAAACCTATATTTTTTTCCCCTGCTGGTTCCAATGTATCTTCTCTTGAGAGTTTAAAATTATGAGACTCTTATTCCAGTTATGGGCAAACTTTGGTTTCCAAAACTCTTTTTAGTTTAAAAAAAATGATTCATTGCATTTGACAGGCCATCAAAACCCAAGAGGGGGGAAAGTAAAACAGTGAGACAAAAATTTAATAAATTTGAAAGGAGAGATTATTGCCAGTGCACATACTTTATTAACTGCTACATTGGAAAAATAAATAGCTAAATAGTGTGTGTGTGTGTGCCGCCTTCTAGGGAGCCACTTGTTGTTATGTGCCTTCAAGTGGATTACGAGTTATGGCGACCCTATGAATCAGTGACTTCCAAGAACATCTGTCAATGAACCAAATATCTAAATATCAGATGCTGGAGTCAAACAATAGGGCAGGGGTGGGGAACCTGTGGCTCCCCAGTACCCCTGGACTACAGTTCCCGTCATCTCTGGCTATTGGCTCCCCTGGCTGGGGCTGATGAGAGTTAGAATCCAACAACGTCTGGAAGGCCACATGTTCCCCATCCCTACAGTAGGGGAGAAATGCCTAGCTTTGTTGGTCACTTCTGGAAGAATAACCCTGGATGAGACGGTCCTTTGGCCTGATCCAGCACAGCCCTTTTTATATCCTAATTATATTTTATATTTATATTTTTAAATGCTGACTCATTTGTAAATATTATATTAACTGGGAATAACTTACAAGCAAGACCTTTTTGGAGGACAAAACCGGGCCCAGATGGCATCCACCAGAGAGTTCTCAAAGAACTCAAATGTGAAATTGCTGATCTGCTAACTAAAATATGTAACTTGTCCCTTGGGTCCTCCTCCGTGCCTGAGGACTGGAAAGTGGCAAATGTAACGCCAATCTTCAAAAAGGGATCCAGAGGGGATCCCGGAAATTACAGGCCAGTTAGCTTAACTTCTGTCCCTGGAAAACTGGTAGAAAGTATTATTAAAGCTAGATTAACTAAGCACATAGAAGAACAAGCCTTGCTGAAGCAGAGCCAGCATGGCTTCTGCAAGGGAAAGTCCTGTCTCAGTAACCTATTAGAATTCTTTGAGAGTGTCAGCAGGCATATAGATAGAGGTGATCCAGTGGACATAGTGTACTTAGACTTTCAAAAAGCATTTGACAAGGTACCTCACCAAAGACTTCTGAGGAAGCTTAGCAGTCATGGAATAAGAGGAGAGGTCCTCTTGTGGATAAGAAATTGGTTAAGAAGCAGAAAGCAGAGAGTAGGAATAAACGGACAGTTCTCCCAATGGAGGGCTGTAGAAAGTGGAGTCCCTCAAGGATCAGTATTGGGACCTGTACTTTTCACCTTGTTCATTAATGACCTAGAATTAGGAGTGAGCAGTGAAGTGGCCAAGTTTGCTGACGACACTAAATTGTTCAGGGTTGTTAAAACAAAAAGGGATTGTGAAGAGCTCCAAAAAGACCTCTCCAAACTGAGTGAATGGGCGGAAAAATGGCAAATGCAATTCAATATAAACAAGTGTAAAATTATGCATATTGGAGCAAAAAATCTGAATTTCACATATATGCTCATGGGGTCTGAACTGGCGGTGACGGACCAGGAGAGAGACCTCGGGGTTGTAGTGGACAGCACGATGAAAATGTCGACCCAGTGTGCGGCAGCTGTGAAAAGGGCAAATTCCATGCTAGCGATAATTAGGAAAGGTATTGAAAATAAAACAGCCGATATCATAATGCCGTTGTATAAATCTATGGTGCGGCCGCATTTGGAATACTGTGTACAGTTCTGGTCGCCTCATCTCAAAAAGGATATTATAGAGTTGGAAAAGGTTCAGAAGAGGGCAACCAGAATGATCAAGGGGATGGAGCGACTCCCTTACGAGGAAAGGTTGCAGCATTTGGGGCTTTTTAGTTTAAAGAAAAGGCGGGTCAAAGGAGACATGATAGAAGTGTATAAAATTATGCATGGCATTGAGAAAGTGGATAGAGAAAAGTTTTTCTCCCTCTCTCATAATACTAGAACTCGTGGACATTCAAAGAAGCTGAATGTTGGAAGATTCAGGACAGACAAAAGGAAGTACTTCTTTACTCAGCGCATAGTTAAACTATGGAATTTGCTCCCACAAGATGCAGTAATGGCCACCAGCTTGGATAGCTTTAAAAGAAGATTAGAGAAATTCATGGAGGACAGGGCTATCAATGGCTACTAGCCGTGATGGCTGTGCTGTGCCACCCTAGTCAGAGGCAGCATGCTTCTGAAAACCAGTTGCTAGAAGCCTCAGGAGGGGAGAGTGTTCTTGCACTCGGGTCCTGCTTGCGGGCTTCCCCCAGGCACCTGGTTGGCCACTGTGAGAACAGGATGCTGGACTAGATGGGCCACTGGCCTGATCCAGCAGGCTCTTCTTATGTTCTCATGTTCTTATGACACTGAAGGTTGCATTTTAGTTTAGGCTGTGTTTCTATGTCACTATCGTTATCTGATCACATTTACAGGGAAGAAATAAGCCTGATTACTTTTCAGTGAAATATTCCTTAAAATATCCTCGTGCTCTGTTCCTTCTTCCTCCCAGTCACACATTCAATAACCTCACGGCATGTCTGCTTTAATCATTCTCTCCTGCATTTCACATTTTGAAAATTAGAAATGGTTGCTTTGCTACATTTTGATATATTTGCTTTCACCTGAATGGGGAGTGGGGGGAGGTCATAAGATTTTTCTATATATTATAAATACGTTAACGTGTTCTCAGATTGAATAACAAAGTTATAATTCAATCACAGAGTTTTGCTGCCATTCATAAACCCCCAGGCTGACCCCTTTGACTTATGATATCAGTAGATACCCTTGATTAAATTATAGCCACATAGTCAATCAGGAAGTATGTATTATTCACTTGAGGTATGCCTTTCAATTACAAATTATTAAAATGCTGAAACATAAGGCAATAGTACAGTAATAGGATATTAGTCATATTATCCCCTCCCCTTTTACTTGTAATGACACAGTGGATTTTATTTTTATATCTTGTGGAAATCAATCATAAGCTCCACATAAAAGAAAACTCATAACATTTAACTAGGCATTAAACTTTATTTCAAACACATTTCAAATTACTCTTTCATGAAATTGAACCTCTCACTTTTCAGGAAAAATAAAAATAATGGCTTATGAATGGCTAGTGTACATGACTATAGAAGATATTAGGATAAGACTGAAGAGTAAGACTAATAACGCCCTGCTTGCCGCGTAGCTGGCAGGCTGGGCACAATTGCAGGTTGGGACGAAGCTGCTGCCTCCATCTTGAATGAAGGCAAAGTCGCACGTCGCGTCTATGATGCAAGCGCGATGCAGCAGACCTTAGGGGCGGAGCTGCTGTGCTTCTTTAAGCCCAGCCGCCCCTGAATGCTGTAGATTGTACATCCTGAGGGGCTAAAGATGTGCATTTATATGCCTTTATTGGCTCTAACCCTATACACATATACCTGTGAGTAAGTCCCATTGAACCCAATAGGGGTGGCTTCTGAGAAGACATGTATAAGATCGCTCTGTAAAAATCTTATGAGAATAAAGTATCACAGATATGGGAGATGCCACCCTTGCTGTCTTCCTTTCATGTATCTGTTTAACATATGGAAATGCCCTGCAAGTGATGGAAACTGCCACTTTTATTCCTGCAAACAGCTTTCTTGAGTGTTTTGTCTGGCTGGAATATGTCCTCTGAAAATGACTGTGGTTTGCCTGGATGGAAGATAGTGGGGTGTGTGTGTGTGTAAACCAGGTTTCTACATTCTTAGATTTTGAATTGCTTGTTTCTGGAGTGATCAAACTATTATGTTATCGTTGTGATACACAGAGATGTAAGAAGGTAGTGGTTTCCGTTCTAACCTGTCTTCGTCACAATCAGTGTTGTTTCTCTTCTGCTGCAGTGTGGTTTCCACCGACTGCATTATTTGTCTTATTGTCTGCTATTTAATGTAATTTACATAAATATTTATGTAAGTTACAAATGTAATGCAATTAATGATGTAATTATTTCCATACTATTCATTTTAGTGTAAGGAAACATGGAAACAATGTAAAAAGAGAGAGAGAGTTGTTAATTATGTGTCATATGCAGGCTTAAGAAACAACAAGAAAGATGTGAGTGAATACCAGTCATATTTGCTGGATTGACAGTGATCATATTTGTTGGGTTAATTTTTGTTCCCGGCTGAGAATGAAAATGCAAACAGTGGCATTTCTGCTTTCTTTTTCGATGGAATTCTCCAGCATCCCTACTGATTGCCACTGGATTCTGTGCTAAATTGGTAAGCCACCATGTGCACTGAGGGTTTAATTATGTGGCATCAGCAATCCCCCATCACTTTCCCATGGCCCTCCATGAGTTGGAGGCAAATGGAAGCAGCAAGAAGCTAGATCTACTTCTGTAGATTTCATACATGGTCTAGGCTGTATCCACAATAAAGCATTTGCGTACCTTTCTCCTTGCATCTTATGCTTATCAATTTTATGCTTCCAAAATCTATGATGATATTTCCCATCCACACTAGTTGGCGGTGCTTCGTGGGATGTATTTGTGCTATGTTCTCCCCTCCCCTCAATTAGTACTTCCCTACCCACTATAAGTGCTAGAAACCTGAACTCCATTGAGGGTATGTATGTGCAGACATTTGTCTACATGTGCAGATACACCTTTTTATTTTTTTAAGAATATATAATAATAATAATAAATAATAAAATTTTATTTGTTAGTCGCCTATCTGTCCGACTTAACGGACACTCTAGGCGACATACAACCAGAATTAAAATACAATATACAATTCAACCAATATCAAAACATCTAAACACAACAAAAAGCTAATCGACCCCAAGGTTCTCGTAGGCCTGCCTGAATAGCCAGGTCTTTAAGCTCGGCGAAAGCTCATCAGGGAGGAAGCATGTCGAAGATCATAAGGAAGAGAGTTCCAGAGGGTGGGGGCCACAACTGAGAATGCCCTCTCCCGGGTCCGCACCAGCCTAGCTGTTTTGACTGGTGGGACCGAGAGGAGGTCCTGTGTGGCTGATCTTGTGAGGCGGCCTGATTGGTGATACTGGAGGCGGTCCTTCAGATAAACTTGGCCGAAACCGTATAGGGTTTTAAAGGTCAGTACCAACACCTTGAATTGGGCCCGGTAAACCGCTGGTAGCCAGTGTAGATCTACTAACACTGGAGTAATGTGATCTCGGTGTTGGCTAAGCTTGATCAAGTGTGCCGCCGCATTCTGTACCAGCTGCAGTTTCCGGACCGTTTTCAAGGGTAACCCCACATAGAGTGCATTACAGTAGTCTAAGTGAGAGGAGACCAGGGCATGTATCACCCGTGGGAGTAGATGCACAGGAAGGTAGGGTCGCAGCCTCTGTATCAGATGGAGTTGATACCAAGCTGCCCGGCTCACTGCTGAAACCTGAGCCTCCATGGACAGCTGGGAGTCAAGAATGACCCCTAGTCTGCGGACCTGGTCTTTCAGGGGTAATCTTACCCCATTCAGGACCAAGTCGATGTCTCCCAGCCTTCTCTTGTCACCCACGAGCAATACCTCGGTCTTATTGGGTTTAGCCTCAGCCTGTTCTCGCCCATCCACTTACGGACTCCAGGCACTTGGACATGGTTTTCACAGCCAACTCTGGTGAGGACTTAAATGAGAGATAGAGCTGAGTGTCATCCGCATATTGGTGACACTGCAGCCCAAAACTCCTGATGATCGCTCCCAGCGGCTTCACATAGATGTTAAATAGCATGGGGGAGAGGATAGAAACCTGTGGCACCCCACAATTAAGGGGCCAAGGGTCTGAAACCTCATCCCCCAATGCCACCTGTTGACACCTGCCTGAGAGATAGGAATGGAACCACTGCAAAACAGTGCCCCCCATTCCCAATCCCTCTAGGCGATTCAACAGGATACCGTGGTCAACGGTATCAAAAGCCGCTGAGAGATCTAGGAAGACGAGGAAGGTATATTCTCCCCTATCCAACGCCCTCCTCATATCATCCACCAGGGCGACCAAGGCTGTTTCAGTTCCATGTCCAGTCCTAAAGCCCGATTGGAATGGATCCAAATAATCCGCTTCATCCAAGTGTGTCTGTAACTGTTTGGCCACCACTCGCTCTATCACCTTCCCCAAGAATGGTAAATTAGAAATATGATTTTTGATCTACCAGATTTGCATAAAAAATTAATCAAAAATAATAAATAATTAAAAATGTGTTTGTCCTCCAAGACAGGAAACTAGAGGTCTGTTGTGGACATGCAGGAAGGTATTTTTCTATGTACTTCTTTCTTTCTTTCTTTCTTTCTAATTGAAATACATTTTTTTAATATGTCAGATTTGCAGTCAATATTTTTTTTAAAGAAAATGTGTGTAGCTCCAAGCCAGGAAAGGATTTAGAGTCACTCACATGAAAGGCTGCTGTTTTCTTTCACCCCATTTCCTTTCCTGCCTCCTGTATCTGTAAGAGCAAACCTTATTTTTTAATTCAGCTGTTATGTGCAAAAGCAGTTCTGCACAAAAGAGCTGTTTTAGAAAGAAAAAACAAAAATACATGAACATGCTTTCAACAACAACCTGTAGAAAAGGGCAGGCTGCATCCTTCCTTTTGGGCTGATGGAAACAAAATAGAAGCAGGGGGTGTGACGATAAATGGCACCCAGCAAAATGTCACCACACATGTACAATGTGCTTCAGTGCTTCCAAAGTCAGGTAGCATGCCATTTTTATTGGATTTTCTTCCCTTATTGACTTATCTGTGGATCAAGAAAATCTGAACTGGGGGGGGAGTGCAGGCTGACACTTGGATAAGGAAGATGTCTTGTGGATGCCAACAACGACAACAACAAAAGAGACACAAGCATCTTCAAAATCCACATTATCCAGAGTGGATGAGCCCCTAGAATCCTGGAATCTCAATTGCACAGGGAGTATATGGGAGAAGAAAAGGCCCCCTGCTGCAGAAGTTATTCCTCCAAGTTCTGGAAAGTGACAGAGATGACAATTGCAGGGTGGGGGGATGATGACGTAGCTATCACACTTGTTCTTGCACTCCCTGATTGTGTGTGGGATTTAGAATGCCTGAATCAGGCTATGTGTACTGAGGTACTTAGCATATCATGCATATAGAGTCTATTACATAGACATGGCTTGTGTATGCATAGGCTCTGTGCACTGGTTAGGATGAATAGGCAGCGGCCGAGGCAGAGGGCACAATCCCCTTTCCTCCATGCAATGATTTTATCTGAATTGCCATCTGAATAGGGCAGAGGAACCTATTCCAGCCTGGGAACAACATTCCTTGTGGGCAATCTTCCCGGGGCCACATCCCAGTGGCAGGTGGGGCCAGTGAAATCAACAGGATAATACCCTAGAAGAGCTCATGCCTGTTTTGTGAGATATATCAGTCTTGTGGAAGACTGTAAGGAGACAACAAGAGTTGCAGCAAATCACGTGGAGCCTTGCCACAGCAGCAGCATCTGTTTCTGGAGTTAGGGCCACTGTTGCGAAAGCTCTCCATGTGAATCCGGGGATGCAAAAGATAAGCATCAATATCAGGTATGCCCATCACCTAGAGGCCACTAGTATTCGAAAGTCTGCATTAATACCTGGCTTGAGTAATATTGTAGGCTTGCTTCAGACACATTCTGAAGCCTTCCTGTAGTGAAGGAGTGTGCGTGTGCCCCCACTAGAGTTACCAGATCTCCAGTTTTCAGCCGGAGTCTCCGGCTTCGGGGGTGTTTTCCGGCTTCCCGGCCAGACCACACACCCTGGCCCTGGATCTCCGGTTTTTGGCATGGCGTGGCATGGCCACCCAGCAGGGCTGGCCGCAGGGCTGGAGATCCCAAGCCCCTTGCCATTCCCCCGCTCTACTTACCTTTCTCTTTGCTGTTTTTTGCAGCATGCACAGGTTTGCCATCAATCAAGATGGTGGCCAAGGTTTCCCTAAGGGGCTGAAGCCTCTGCCGCAATCTTGGTTGATGGCATGCATGTGTGCTACACACTTGTATTGCTGCCATCAACCAAGATGGCGGCAGAGGCTTCAGCCCCTTAGGGAAACCTCGGCAGCCATCTTAATTGATGGCAAACCTGCTCACCCTGCAAAAAATAGCAGAGATAAAGGTAGGTGAAGCAGGAGAATGGTGGGCAGCTCTGAGGCTTCTGCCCTGCTATCCTGCCGCGGATTGCGGAAGGGGACCGCAGGGCCCCCGCAGCTGGTCAGCCACTGTGAGAAGAGGATGTGCTGGACTGGATGAGCCCATGTTGGCCTGATCCAGCACTGCAGGGCTCTTCTTAGGTTCTTAACCCACCATCCTCCATGAGGACTAGAGAGCCAACCTTGACCCCTGGTGCTGCTCCCTCCCCAGGACTGATAGGGTGCTGCCTGGATTAACCACCCTCTAATAGTCTCCCGCCCTCCCCCCATCCCAAAAAACAAAACTGAACCAAACCCTCCTCACACACTTGGGTCAATGCTGGTGGGCACCCCCGCATGCCACACCTTCTTGCAGGTTGACTTCAGTTTGGGCTCCTGCCAAAAGAGTCCCCCTTCCCCCAGTTTCCCTTCTCCCTCAAACATGCCTTGAGCCACCCCTGGCATCCTCTCCCCCCTCCGGAACTCCCCACACTCCCTGGGGAAGGACTGTGGCTGAGTGGGCAGAGCACCTGCTTTACATGTAGAAGGTCCCAGGTTCATCTCCAGGTGGGGCTTGGGAAGATTCCCTGCCTGAAATGCAGGAGAGCTGCTGCCAGTCAGTGTAGGCAGTACAGAGATAGATGTACCTAATGGTTTGACTTGGTGGCAGGCAGCTCCCTATGCCCCCCCTTCATTGACTGCACCTCATACACTGAGGCTCAGGTACATGGCCCCTCCTTTTCCCTTAAGATGCCGCTGGTGATGTGCACACACCATGCACTAATTAATGCATGGCATATCTATAATTATTATAGGTTTGTAGATTCTGTGGAACAACTGCCCTGGTGTGTTTTCCGGTGCTAGACTAGAAGAGATGTGTTCCATACTTGGGTTTAGGCCTCTAGTGCTTGGAGCACTCCAGGACAACACATTTTAAAATAAGAAGCATGTGTGGGAGAGTGAATAAACCTAGAAAATGTAAAAAGTGGAGGGATTTTTAAATGAGACTAACTAGTGCTTCCAGCATAAGGAAAATATATTTCAGAAGTTCTGTAATTAATCTACAATATATCATTTATAAAATGTAAAATTTTTATAGGAGAGCTTTAGATTTTAACATCACAGGATTTAGAAAAATGTTATTGGCTTAAGCAGAGGGTAATGGGAATGTACAACGTGGTTTGTATAGTGGAAGAACTATTTCTCCTGAGGATTATCACAGTTACCTAAAATAATTCCTGCAGTACTTTGATCTTCATCAAATCTGAATTTCTAGGTATTTGTGCAAGAGATTGGATTTATTATCTGGATAAACCATATTTCATGCTCCTGTATTCCTCTAAGATGCAATGAGTGATTTAAATAATTCATTAATTTATATTATTTGGTGGAGCTAGTGTTAATGTTCATTTATTATTATTATTATTATTATTATTATTCCGCCCTTCCTCCCAGCAGGAGCCCAGGGCGGCAAGTAAACAGGACAGATCTGTCCTTGAGAGAACCTCTCTCTCTCTCTCTCTCTCTCTCTCTCCACACACCCCTCCCAATATCCCTAGGTGCCCATCTCTTGAAGTTTGCAAAGAATTTACTGGGTTCTTGCACAGAAGTTGAGAGAAGGTGTTTTGGACAGGAAAGGCATTTTTTTTTAATGGTATGCTCCAAGCAACTGTGGTTGATACTTAATGTATCATGCTTTATGATATCACTAGGGCCCACCCTATGATGTCACTAGGGCCCACCCTGTGACATCACTAGGGCCCACCCCGTGACATCACTAAGGCCTGCCCCATGACATCTCAGGTTCTGGAATGCTTCCAACCTGGCAACCCTAGCCCCCACCCACCCTGCAACTGTGTGATTTGTGTGTGCCATGTGGAGGCCTATATACACAAAAGCTTCTTTGCTGGCTCTTGCCCACCCACCCCTTTTTGATGGAAGATGCATAGAAATCAGATGGCTGCATATAGAGGTGGTCCTCTGTGGGGGAGCATCCTCATTACAAGGGACTTTAGTCACATGGTATGTGCATGGTGGGAGGCAGAGGGCATGTGAAGCCTGTCACTACCTTGAATAAGCATCTGAACTGTATCATAGTGGCAGTGAAGAAAGATGGTTTCCAGTTGTTTAACTATACTGCAAAGATGTACAGTAGGGCCTTGCTTATATGGTGGGTTAGGGACCAGGCCCCCGCCGTAAAGTGGAAATTGCCGTAAAGCGGAACCCCATTGATTATAATGGGGCACGTCGCGTGAAAATAAAAAAACAATAAAATTTTATTTTTGAGTTGCCTATCTGGCCGAATTAATGGCCACTCTAGGCGACGTACAGAATAAGATAAAATACAACATATAAAATACAACATAGGTCATAAACCTCAGACTATAATTAATCAAAACCATCCACAATGATGCAAAATGATGCAAAATCGCAAAAACAGCTTTAAAATGGGGAATTTCCCGCCACCGCATTAGCGGAACACCAGAACGCGAAGCGCCGGTAAGCGGGGCCCTACCGTACTTTTCTTTCAGACACACAATCTGAGCCTCAGAAAACACAGTCCCTCAGACACCACAATTGTTGGAAATCAGAACACATCTCAATAAAAGTGCAGAAAGGTGTAATGCCAAACCACAAAAGCTCTCTTCACCTTGCACCTGAGCCAATAAAAAAGGGCTTCATTGATTTAACCCCTCACCTCTGTTGCCTCACTGTTAGAAACACACCTTCCCAGTGGGACTAAACCACTTAGTACATGTACTCTTTGAGCCAAGTTATTTGAGTGCTATAAACAGATGCTTTCTCTCCCTCCCTCCCTCCCTCCCTCCCTCCCTCCCTCTCTCTCTCTCTCTCTCTCTCTCTCTCTCTCATACACACACACACACACACGAACGAACGAATGAACAATTTGGGCAAATAGAAAAGAAAGAAATGGTGCCAAAGCACAGCAGTGACAATTTTACACAGCATGTGTTTTCAACCTCTCTACATGGGTTTTGACAGGAACTGTGGTAACTATAGGAGACAGCTGGATCTGTCCTGCTGCCAGGCAACAGCTTTGTTGTCTCCAACCAGAGAAAGGAAAAGCACACAAGACTCAATGGTAGCCTCAAAGAACATGCTACAGAACTAAATGTGAAAGAACTGTTCTGGCTCTAGCTTACAATAGACATCCCATGATATAATAACTATTTATGAGACACTGTCTATACTAGTTGTGAAATTCACAGTTTTTAGAAGATTGATTTATACCACGGGTCACCAATATGGCGCCTGCAGGCATACATATCTCCATACAGGCCTTCCTTGGTGCCCACAGGGTCCCATCTCCCTATTTATTTATTTAATTAATTTAATTATTTATTGCATTTGTATACCGCTCCATAGTCGAAGCTCTCTGGGTGGTTTACAACAATTAAAAACATTAAAAACAAATATATAAATTTAAAAACACATTTTAAAAAAGCAATTTAAAAACACGTGCTAAAATGCCTGGGAGAAGAGGAAAGTCTTGACCTGGCACCAAAAAGATAACAGTGTTGGCTCCAGACGCACCTCGTCAGGCAGATCATTCCATAATTTGGGGGCCACCACTGAGAAGGCCCTCTTCCTTGTTGCCAGACACCCAGCTTCCCTTGGAGGAGGCACCCGGAGGAGGGCCTTGGATGTTGAGCGTAGTGTACGGGTGGGTTCATGTCGGGAGAGGCGTTCCATCAGGTATTGTGGTCCTAAGCCATTTATCGGTTAAAACCAGCACCTTAAATCGAGCTCGGAAACATACAGGCAGCCAATGCAAGTGGGCCAGAATCGGTTTTATGTGTTCGAACCATCTGGTCCCTATTACTAATCTGGCCGCTGCATTTTGAACAATCCCTAGTGATATTAGGCTTGAAAGAAACCTACTGTAGGCAACAGAAACCTTTTTTTTAGTCAAATTGCTGGGGGGGGGAGAGTGTGCCTGGTGACAGTGTGTGCATGCATGTATGCATGGTTGCAATGTGTGCATCACGCCCACAACAGTTTCTCTAGTTTGGACATGTGCCCATGGCCCCTTCTCAAAATGGGCCCCTAATTTATACAATACATCCCACCCACCCCCAAATGCAGATATATAGTATCAAATTGCAAATACAAGGATGTCTCATGGGACAAGAAAATATATGTTTTGAATTTAGACTTTCCAAAATTCTTCAGTGAGAAACTCAAAACTACAGCCTACGTAGTTACAACTTAGTAACTATGGTATTGGTAGTATTCAATGAGTTGAGTTTGCCAGTGAGGATGCATTCACTGACTTGGGCAAATGTTTTCTGGCATGTTTTCCAAATGTTTAATTCCATAATGGTATATTTCTTGCATGCACTATAGATGCAGCTTGTCTATGCCTGGGTAATCAGGGATTTTGGTAATTACCTTCTGATCGTAGAAGAGTTGTACATTTGTGTTGGGTTTATTAGTGGCCATCTGATATTATGCATCAATAATATGTCTTGGTGGCAGGGGACCTTTAAGCACATTAGATGTATTTATTTTAAAAACCATCTTTGGGCACAGTGAATACAACAAAACTAAAAACAACTAAAACTAACAAAGGCAGCAACTTTACAATTTTTTTTTTTAAAAGACAGTTAAAACAGGCAACAGAGCCTAACAACCCTAATCTTCACCCCCTGCAGGTGAGGGTTTGCACAGTGGTGGTGCATCGCCCACATACACAGCCCAGCTGCTCATGGCAGCTGCAGGGAAAGGTGGGAGGAGGAGGACAATTGGGCCTGATCCGTATGGCAACTCCCTCCAGGCTGCTGCAGCAATCAGGTTCAGATTGGGCCTGATGCTGTTCCCTGACACCAGCAAGACTGGCTGTGGATCCGGAGGATCCTGTTCCCTACCTGCCTTGGAACACCTTGTTTAGGGGCTTTCTGATGATCTCTGCTGGGAGGTATACTGCTACTCAATCCAACCCCCAGTGGAGGTTGGTGGCTCCGATGTCTGTCGGTGAATCCACCCCAGGTTTTAGTTTGAACTCTTGAGGAGCTGTCCATGGTGCTTCAGTTCAGACTTAAAACCAGAGCAGATTCACTGTCCCACTCACATCAGAGCCACCAGTTTCCATTGCCAACACCCACCCAACCGCCCACACCCCACCCATACCCTGGTGCAAGGGGGCTTGTGATTGCTGTCTAATATAACTGTGACACAGCTCTATAGAATGAAACCTTGCTTAAGGAAAATTGTCCCAAAAGAGTGGTGTTACCCATTTAAAACTCTGCAGGATCAAAGTCACACACACCTCTGAGAGAAAAGAGTTCCACAGACTGGGGGCCACCAACTAAATTGACTTCACAGCAGTACATTTTAAGTGAACTCAAAAAAAGCTAGTTACTGATGGCTGGAGGCACTTCCAAGGGTCATGTCCACAGGCAAAGATCTCTGTATATCCCTAAAACATGAAAATCCAAATCCATTTTTCCAACTCCCCATTTGTCTCCCTCCAACCTGGTATCAAATCCACTGGACCAAAGATTCTCAGGAACTTATTCTTGTTAATCACAGGTTATTCTTGTTGATCACTGCATTAGTTAGCTTGAGACAAAATTATATTAGACAGAGCGTTTTTGACAAGTGAGGACGCCCTAAATGTTCAAGTCTGTTTATTTAGATTGAAACTCCCAAATCCATGTTTTGGTCTCCACATAAATGTGGAATGAGAGCAAACAAAACAGATGCCAAAGTCTGAACATGAGATTTCGGGGGGGGGGAATATGTTGACCTGACTGGGGACATGGAGAGATTGGTGGGATACATAAGATCCTACCAACATAAATAGCCCGAATGCTATTTACAAGAATTCAGCAGCTGCATTATTTGGCTTAGATACAAAGCCTCCCCGCTGCTATTGCCCCCTGTGTCTGTTAGCTGCACTGTTCCTGAAGAATGATCAGAGCAGAGGGTAGGACCTAGATCTGAACATAAATTACATCATCCAATTACATGCTAGGCATTGATTCCCATATATGGATAGCCATGGAAATATAGGAAGCGAAGGTGCTTTCCTATTAAGCCCATCATAAACTCAAGATTAAAAAAGCAACTGGAGTCCATCCATCCATAGTTGGGTCACTACACAGAATTTTTAATCATTGCAACAAGGGATGGAGACCATTTAATGCAACTGTACTCAATTTGCACTTCCTGAACCGATACATGAACCAGAACATAGCTATCCTTTCGAATTTGCATTTCTCCACATTTTGTGATGCAGTTCTACAACCAATGCATGCATATAAAAAAGCACATATTAGGGGAAAGTGTGCACAAAATCCATATGTGAGTGAAAATAACATACAAAAATGCGATTATACTGGTCTCCTACTGGGAAGAAGGGCGGGATATAAATCTAATAAAATAAATAAACAGACTAGGGGAAATGGTGTACAAAAATGCATATATTAGGAGAAATGTACACAAAAATCTACACACATTTTCATGCAGATCTTTTAACAACAACACGACAAACTGATGTGGAAATTAGCAGTTTTCTCTATACCTAGTTGTTACACACTTATTCCTGAAGGCAGATGCAAGGGAGCCCATCCATCACCAGTACTGGTATTGTGGCTCCTGGTGATGGTTAGTATTTGGGCTGCTGGGTACTTTTCAAGTGGAAACCTTCTGGTTCTGTGGTTCTGTATCACCTAGATCAGGATGAGGAATCTGTGATCTTCCAGAAGTTGTGACTATAATTCCCATCATCCCTGACTGTTGGCCATGCTGGCTGGGGCTGATGGGGAGAGGCTTGGAGTCTAACAACACCTGAAAGGTCACAGGCTCCCCATCCCTGACTTAGAGCCACTCTTTCAAATATTCCCCAAGCACAACTGTGGTATCAATTCTTTCCCTGCTTTGCTATGCTTCTGTGAGTGACATCATACGTCATAGCAGTATATTTCTAGAGATGAAGCTTTTAAAGCTGCTGTTTTCATCCCTCCCCATTACTCAGCTTGGAGGTGGTTAAACACCTTATCTGGATTTACACCACCAGTTTTACTAGCACACCAAGCCTGGGATATAACCCTTGGCACATGCACATGGAAAGTAAGTAAGTGTGTGACTGCATTACTTGGCATGAGATGATTTCTTCTGAAAAGGCGAAAATTGAAGAGTTTTTATAAAAACTCCATCTTGTTCTTTTCTTTTTAAAAACAAGGCTTGTGGATTGCTAAATGTGTTTCTTCGATCAGTCTCACATGCAGCCCCATTCCCCTTTTGCTAACCACTTGTTCCTCTACCTTCTCTTTCTCAGAAATGTAAGATGTCAACTACATGAAGATTGTAACTTCCAAAACTGGTGTTGGTCTGAAGGGACGCTGAGGAGCCAGTGGTTTGTTCTTGGATATCCCCAGTAATACATGTTTGATTAAATTGTTCTTGGCTGCTCTTACCTGCCATTCCTCTCAGTGAACAACTTCTTGCAAAGACCGGGCTATAGTAATGTGAAGCTCCAAATCTCAGCCTGCAAAGCAGTGCTCAGCGACCAGACTTTTCTACTTAATAATTTCTATCTAATGTAAGTGGAGATCATAAAGAAAGTTGTGAGATGGCTTAAAGAGTCATTTGTACCTCTCTGACCCACACTCTTAAGAGGGGAAAGAGTTCATGGCCCGACTCCATCACCTGCAGTAATGCAAGAGGAAAGAATGTAGATGTGGCCGGTGATTGTTGTACATGCACGAACTCAGTTCCGATCAAATCATCCTGGGCTGATCTGTGCCAGTGTTTTTGCATAATAATAATATTTATTATTTTGTGCACAAATCAGTGCAGCAAAACCTCTGAGTAGATAAGATGAATTTTCAGCACATAGAAATGTTGCTTCAGAGGGGGAGCACAGGATCTGGCCAGTGGGCCACATCACTGTCTTCCCCACCCTCAGGGGGCCACGTTTGGCCTGACATCACAATGAGAAAGAGCTCCAACCTTGTAGAGGAAGATCCAATGTCAGAAACTTCTTTGGTCCTTGCTCTAACGACATTGGAACACCAATATTAATAAGGGATGTTCTAGGGAAGGTTTGGGGCTGTGCTGGGGGCACAGCAGATGCATGTACAGGAATGACTCTTTCAAAATGATGCTTGCCAGTGCTTTTTTAGTAAAAAAATAAAAAAGGAGGAGACATTGACATGATTGCAGCTTACCTGGATGGGTATTGATTTTAAAAAGACAATTAGTCTAAATCTAAATGTGAGGCCATTTTAACAAATAATGGAATTGGCCTGTAGCTAAGAGGGGGCAAATGGGGGTGCTGCCCCCCAAGTGCTGTGTTTTGCCCCGCCCCCAGGATTTCTTTGGGAAATTATATTGAATATAACAGGCTGGACGATGGCTAGAGCGCAAATGGTGAAAGATGTGCTGTGAGGCTGATTGGGCATGAGTAAAACATCATAACCGTGCCTACTATGTGGTGGTGAGGGCGGTGAAGAAGGCCGACTTCTCTGCCACCATTGCGTCCTCAAGTAACTGTCCAGTGGAGTTTTTCCATGTTGTTAGATTACCGTTGACATCAACTCCAGTAAATGGAGTTTTAGACCCTTCGGAGGCCCATTGTGAATTGTTTGCAAGGCACTTTGAAGGTAAAGTTGCTCACCTTCATAGCAATCTTGATGCCCCATCCACATCTATTGTAGTCCCTAGTGAGGTGTCCAGTGCAATGTCTGCTACAATTTCTTGGGATTGGTTTCAGTTGATGTGGCCGATGACATGCACAAAGTGCTTGCGACAATGCGGCCACCAATGTATCCTCTCAACCCTTGCCCTTTTTGGCTTATTAAAGCTTGCTGAAGGGGTATGAACTGAATCCAGGGTGTGGTCAAGTGTTGTTGTGGGAGGGAGTGGTCCCAGCCTCCCTGAAAGAGGCAGTAATCCAACCGCTCCTGAAAAAGCCCATTCTGGACCCACTGGTTTGCGACAACTACCGACCGGTCACAAATACCCCCATTTGAGGGAAGGTGATTGAGAGGGTTGTGGTGCAGCAATTGGATGAAACAGATTATCCTGACCCATCCCAATCTGGGTTCAGGCCTGGTTATGGGACTGAATCGGCCTTGGTTGTGGCACCTACCCTTTGGAGTTTCCTCCCCTTAAATATCAGACAGGTACCATCTGTGTTATCTTTTTGGAGCCTACTGAAGACCTTCCTCTTTCAACAAGCCTTGTCCCAGTCTGTGTCTGTGTTGGAACTGCCTTTTGAGATGTTTTTAAAGCTTTTTTAAAAGATATTTTTAAAGATGATTTGTTTAAATATTTTTGAAATATGTTTTGTTTTAATATATTTTAAAGTCTGTTTTTAAGATGTTTTAGAATGTTTTTAGTGTTTTTGTTTGCCACCTTGGGCTCCTACTGGGAGGACGGGTGGGATATTATGATTATGATTATTTGTGACATGACAGACAATGACAACTTCCATTTAAAGAATGATAGGTTGTTTTAAAAACAGGAGTAATTTTAAGAAAAGGACCCTCTAAAATGTAGTAAATAAGACAGGGGGTGAGGGTACAAATGTGCCTGCCCCACCTAAAAGGTTGGCTGGCTACAGGGCTGATAAGGAGGTATAGGAATATATGTTACAGTTCTGTCAGTTTCTCAGTTTCCAACCTTACATTCAGTTAACATTTCTGCAGCAGTTTGCTTTTTCTTTTTTTTAAAATCCTCATGAAAATTCTCCGGAATTTTATCTCCTAATAAATACATTTGTGGCCAAGGGTTGAAATAAATACACAGACACAAGAGCTGGGTTGAACTAAGGGGCACTTTACTAAACTTTAAACCCTTAAAATTACCTACAGAGGTAAAACATAGGTGTGGGAGCTAGACTATGATCGAAATGCTTAATTACAGCTATCGGGTGACC
This sequence comes from Rhineura floridana, assembly GCF_030035675.1. Lineage (NCBI taxonomy): Eukaryota > Metazoa > Chordata > Lepidosauria > Squamata > Rhineuridae > Rhineura > Rhineura floridana. The sequence goes on from NC_084483.1 coordinate 67,898,135, forward strand.
ACCCTTGCTGGGGCAAGGGCAAGCCATTCTGCTTACCCCCTACCGTGTCACACCCTGAGGCACAAAACCTGCTCACCAACAAGTGTAAGCAGGGCAAAAATTCCTACTTCGCCCCAAAGCGACCAGCTGATCACACCAAAGCAAGGGGAGGGGGGAGGGTGTCACAGGCCAAAGAGAAAGGATCGTGGTGGTGCAGGCTGAAGTAAGCCGCCCTGACCCCCACATGGCCATGCACAGCATGTAAGTGCCATTCGTGGCCATGACTGTTGCGCTACTAAAATGGTGGCTGGAACATCAATCCCAGGCCACAAATACGCCCCACTATCCCAGGCTTTGCCAGGACTGTGGAGTGGGAATTTAGGCAGTTTTGACTAGTGCACACTTTTAAATTTTTCTCCCCACATTTTTGCAAGCCATTTCTCATCATATAATGCATTTTTAATGTTATTTTCACTAATATATTCATTTTTATGCATACTTTCCCCTAACATACGCATTTTTGTAAACATTGTTTGGTTGGCAAACTGCATCACAAAATCTGTATAAGTGTCAATTTTGAAGGATGGCTGTGTTTTGATTCTCATACTGTTTTAGAAAGTGTGAATTTGATAGATTTGGCCTGAAATGCAAACTGAATAGAAATTCTCACCTATCCCTACTTACACAATATCTGTAAATGACATGAAGAGGTAGGACTGCAATTGTGAAGAAGAAGAAGAAGAAGAAGAAGAAGAAGAATTACTGAGACCTGCCAATAGCAATATTATTGGAAGTCTCTTGCTATCTCACACATATATTACTTGGTTCCCAATTAGCTATTGGGTCAGCTTTAATGTTAATTCACATAAAGCTCTAAACAACTTAGGCTCAAAATACTTTAAGAACTTCCTGAATCCCTATGCTCCATCTTGATCACCTAGATTTTCTGATGGGATACTTTGGTGATCCCATACATTACTGAGGCTCGGTCAGCCTTTGCCAGGGATGATGTGGGCCCTGCCCTGTGGAACTCCTGCCAATAGAAGTTGGGCAGGAACCATTAGTGCTTTCTTGTAGACATCCTTTAAAAACTGTGCTGTTCAGACAGGCCTTTGGAAAGTGATTTGAAAACACACATGCCTTTTTTCATCTGTTGTCCTCAGGATGTTTTGAACCACAATTCCCATCCACCCCAGCCAGCATCCCTATTGGCCATGCTGGCTGGGGGGTGGGTGGGAGCTATGGTTCAAAACATCTGAAAGAACCAGGTTAGAGAAGACTGACAACTCCCAAACTGGCACTCTCCTCGAGTGGAATTAGCAGTCCTAGATTTGTGTAATATGTGAACGGGCCCTGAGTGTCTAATCTAAGCACAGGCCAACTGCTAATGTAATGGAAGACTGCAACTGTGCCTCAGAAACAATAGATTTGCTTTAGTATTAAAAGATACTAGTTAAAACTTTCCCCTGCTATTACATCTTGCCAAATACTGTTTTTTATTATCATTAGTTGTGTCTTAATACTTAGGTATAGGAAGAGGAAAATGCAGAACTGCTAGGAAAGTTGATACTACTAAGACTGCAATTCTGTACACACTTCCCTAGGATGGAAGAAAACCCCATTAAACTCAATTAGTCTTACTTCTGAGTAAACATATATAGGATTGATCTGCAAATTTTCATTCCATCTTATCAACTTTTTGGCACCAGGCAAATATGTTCCTGTTCACCCTGGCATTTGGCTCTTAATTGGGGTCAGAAGACATCATGGTAGACTAGCCACTATTGGTGTTCATCTTTTAGTAGGGCAAGGTAGGATTTGTCCTTTTTTATGTTATTGAAGGATGAGCTCTTTTAGTCAATAATGTTATTTTAGATTTTGTTATTATTTTAAATTCTGTATTATTTTATAATAGTAAGTCACTTTGAGACATTTTGTGTAGTGAGTGATGGATATATGCTATTATGATGATGATTATACAGCCACGAGAATGGCTGTATACTATAGACAGTGTGGATTTTTCACATTCCGCAATGTTAAATTGAAAATACTCCCCATGCCATTCTGATGCTTCCCATAAGCTTGTTTCAAAACAGAACCTTACAAAACTTATAATCCTGAACTCAGAAACGCTTGCTTAACAACCCTCTAAGTTTTCATGGTGATACACAAAACAGTCATAGAGAATAGAGAGTTCAAAGTCTAAAAAGAGAGAATAAAACCCCAGAGCCCTTTTGGACTTTTTTCAGTCAGAGTTCTCATAATCTGTTGAAATTCATTAAAAATCAGCCATGTTCACAGAGTACCTGTAATACTATTACTGACCTTGCCCCATACTCTGACCTTTGTCTTCTGCAGTTTAAAGGTTTAAAAAATGCTTGGCTGATTTTTAATTAATTTAATAAATTTTGGCTTGAACTCGATGATAGTATTGGGCATGCTCAGTAAGAACCAACTGTCAGTGTTCTAAAAGTCAGATTCACAGCTGCTTGGCTTGCCTAATCAGGGAGCCACACCCACACCAAACTTTGATTTCACTTAAGACAGTCATGGCTTCCCCCAAAGAATCCTGGGAAGTGTAGTTTGTGAAGGGTGCTGAGAGGGCACTCCTATTTCACTGACAGAGCTCCGGTGGCCATAGTGGTTTAACAGTCAGCCTCTCTGATTGAAGGTCTGTGAAGGGAACAGGGTGTCTCCTAGCAACTCTCAACACCCTTCACTAACTACAATTCCCAGGATTCTTTGAGAGAAGCCATGACTGTCCAAAGTGAAATAAAGGCCTGGTGTGGATGTGGCCAGGGACAGCTTTGGTTTAAATTTTGGTGGCAGGCTACATGTGCCTTCTGTAGAATAAAAGGGTGGGAGAAACGCTGAGAAGCAATGATACTGTTCACAATGTTTTCCTTTTAGAAAGGAAAGGGGCTTCCCCTCTTTCCAGTGCCCACCCACCCAATCTCCTCCCCTCCCCCTCCTCCTACCCTCCCTGCCCCTCCCCCGGGTCAGTGTTGGACTATGATCTGGGAGACCAGGGTTCGAATCCCCACACAGCCATAAAGCTCACTGGGTGACCTTGGGCCAGTCAGTGCCTCTCAGCCTCAGAGGAAGGCAATGGTAGAACCACCTCTGAATACTGTTTACCACAAAAACTCTATTCAAAGGGTTGCCATAAGTTGGGATCGACTTGAAGGCAGTCCATTTCCATTTTCAAATATGACTGCACAGAAATAAATCCCATTGAACTCAAAAAGTATGCAAATGATCAAACCCACCCTCCCTTCTCCTCCCTCCCATCCCCTCCCTCTTGCCCCTTTCCTCCCCCTTCCTTTGCTCCTCCTTCCCCATCCCCTTCCAATCCCCTCCTTCTCCTTCCCCCTCCTCCCCCTCCCCTCCCTTTTCCCCATGGTCAGTTTTACCTATCTTAAGCATGATTGCATGGGTGTAAATACCATTGAACTCTATAAGCATGCAAATGATCAAACCTACCCTCCCCTTTCCTTTGCTCCCCTCCAATCCTCTCCTTCCTCTTCCCCTTCCCCCTTGCTGAGCCAAGTACCCCCATCTTATAATTGTGCATTTGGTTTCTTTTTCCTAAGTTTAGAACTTTGCATTTATCCCTGTTGAATTTCATTCTGTTGTTTTCAGCCCAATGCTCCAGCCTATCAAGGTCCCTTTGAATTTTGTTTCTGTCTTCCACGGTATTAGCTATGCCCCCCAATTTTGTATCATTTGCAAATTTGATAAGCATGCTTTGTACCTCCTCATCCAAGTCGTTAATAAAAATGTTGAAGAGTACTGGGCCCAGGACCGAGCCCTGTGGTACCCCACTTGATAGTTCCGCCCAGTTTGAAAAGAAACCATTGATAAGCACTCTTTGAGTGCAATTCTGGAGCCAACTGTGGATCCATCTGATAGTTGTTCCATCCAGTCCACACTTGCTAATCAGAATATCCTGAGGCACTTTGTCCAAAGCTTTGCTGAAGTCGAGATATATTATGTCCACAGCATTCCCATAGTCTACAAGGGAGGTTACCCAATCAAAAACTTAAGGGTGTGTTTATTAACACTCCTCCTTAAGAGTCCCTCCTTCTAGTCTTGTTCCTGACATTTAGATTTTCCTTCCTGTTGGACAATCAAGGGAAAACTTTTTAAGTGGCTGGTACATAAAGGCTGGGCAGAGCAATCCAACTCATGGGAAGCCAGTGGAAGGGGGTCTGGTGGAAGAGGAACTTGTGGGAAGGTCAGCAGCATTTGGGAGCTGCCATGCCAGCTGAATGCGGGCTCAGCTGGGAGCTGTGCACAGAGACTAGAAAGGGAGTAAGCACTCTCCATGGACTTCCATTGTAATTATTTTCTTTGACCTTTTCCCAGGCATAACTTTAGCCTCGATTGGGACCTGCAGGAGCACTCCAAACATGAGTTGGATGTTGCCTAACCCTTCCCCCTTGGCCCCTCCTCTGACACACCCCTGGAATGTCCCTTTTTTGGGCCTTACGCCAGCTTCTGCTGGCACCCTTTTTGCTGGGCTGGGCTTCCCCAGTGGACCTCTGGCTGAGCTGGCAGGGTCACATCTCTGCCATGGCTGAGCCAGGGTGAGTGGCTTCTGCCAGCAGAGCCCAACTGAGCTGGAACCCTGCCAGCTCAGCCGGGGAGCTGCCACATCCAACTCCTCTCAGCTCAGCGTAAATACAAGTTGGATTGCAACTAATTGGAAACTAATTGTGGAAAGTGACTGAATTTTTTTAACTGGTTGCTGGGTTGATGTTTCTGTACAGAAACCTGAAAAGGCCTCACATTAAGCTGCACATATTGAGAAAATCAGAAACTAGGGAAAAATAAACTTCCATCCATGAATCAGAGATCACAATCATGGTCAAATCAACTAGCAATATGAGCATAAAATGGGAGACTGTATTAATTTCTTCAAAATGAACTATTTATTGCTATTTATTGAATGCTGTCTAAGTAAATGCATGTGATAAATCCTACATGATTATCTGTTAAAAAGATATTAGTATATGTTTCCTTTTCTTTCATCCTTAATTTAGCTAAAATCTGCCTTCAGTAACTGATATAGACAGGAATGCGTTAATGAGCACCCAGACAGAAATCTGACAGAAATCAAAATATTTTGGCTTAGCTGAGTTGTAGATGAGGCTGTCAACCCCTAGCCCAGAGGAGAAATATTATACTAGTGACTAGTGATCCCTCAATTAACAACAAAGATATTTTGCAGCATGGAAGTCTATCCAGTAGGGGAGGAGAGGGCTGGATTGTACTGGGTTGAGCTGGGGGGGGCGACACGGAATAATCAATTTAAGGACCTATGTAACCATTTAATTATGAACGCTTTAATGTCTTTTTGTAATCATTTAATAAATACCCTAACAATAAATTGAATGTAAGCTTTTAATAGGCTTTGTTGGTTTGAAGCTAAACAAAAGAATTAGCAGCTCCAGACACTGACCAATAATCATGCATTGCTTGATGCCAGAAGTAACAGTGCATTTCAAGTCTATTTTATTTTGGGGGGTACGTTGTAATAAACCCTCGTAATATACCCCAGTTTCTGGAGTGTAAGATGCAGATCTTATTTATCACAGCATGTGACACATCTGGCACATGGATCAGGAAACAACTGTTTTACTTCATTTCTGTCATCACCTTCCAGCAGATTTCCATCACATTCCAATTTGGACAAGAGGGCTTGGACTTTCTCTCTGTAAGGTCTCCATTAACAGCTTCACAGCAACGAGCGCTCTTGCTTCCTTCTCCTTCCACGGCAATTAGTCACCCCAAAGCTGGCTAGTTTGGTTAAACTGCAGAGAACATGTGAAAAAAATGGCTGGCATTCACTCACGTCTCTTTGCAACATCTTCATTTCAGGGGTAGCTGCAGATTGTCACTGCCTCCCTCCAGTGACTTCTACCCTATGGATTAGCTGCAGAATGTGGCCTACTGTGCTGCCTTCATCGCTGTGTCCTGACCTGGGCATTATTGACAGTAGGCCTTTTGTTGTATCACAAAGAGTGTTGCACAGCCGACAGCAAGAGGTTCATCTTTGGCACTAACGGTGGCCAGCATATCATCAGACTCCCTGAGACTTGAGCTTTGCAAGCTGTGTGAACAGCTCTGCGCTAATAAACCTTGAAAAGCGCTGTAACCCACAAAAAATTCAAATTAAAAAGCCATATTTAGAGCCCCCTGAGAATTGGGATTTTATTTAAATTAATCTCTTGTGGCCTATTAGGCAGGCACCTCTCCGTACATCCATACAATAGGACCCAGAAGAAGAAAAAGTGGGGTGGGGAGAGAGCATACACCTAGTTTTAAAAGAGCAGTATATCATTCCTCCATAGACAGAAATTATTTTAGCAGCTCTAATGCTGAAAACAATGTGGTTGTTGTAAAACAATAAAAATGCAAGAAAGAAGGATTCACTTTGTTTTTTCTTGCCTGCACCTTAATTTTCTCCTTGTTTTTGCAACAGAGCACTGTAAAATTTTATGAATGTATCTTGTTTCACAGACCACATAATAAGCTGAAACGCGCCAGTTCTGATACAGAATTATAGTATATTGCTTAATGGTTTTATTTGAGAAATCAAGAGATCCTCTGAAAATAAATGCATAATGCACTTTGCTGAAATATGCAGTGTGCATACTTATGCAAACTGTGGGCACAGTATCAGTCTTACACTTCTTTAATTTACACTGGTGAATTCCTCATGACTTCCACAGAAGTGCCTCTTGCAAAGGCAACAAGAATTTTGGCTCTGCCTGTTCAAAGCAATAACTTATATATGTATAGCCCATACCCCCTCCTCAAATAATATATTTGTTGTGAAAAGCATTGGTGGTGAGTAATTGATGAGGGCTGTTCTTTTCATCAAACGTCAAAGTTTGCTCCTTCTCTAGTGGCATGCACCCATATGGAGCATATGAAAAAGGAATGAATGAAACCCATGCTGGAAATAAAAAATAACGAAAAGGTCAAAGGTGAGGCTTGAGCAACAAAACTTTATCTCCATATGGGAAACAAAAGACATGCAATGTTTTTTGCTGTTCTTTTCTGCAGTAATGGGCTCATAATACCCCCCCCCCAAAATGACTACCTGTTTCATTCATTTGCACTTCATGGATTCACTTATTAAGTCTAAAATAGTTCTAATCAAGCCTTCACCAACCTGGTGCCCTCCAGATGATTTGGACTACAGCACTCATTAGCCCCAGTCCAGCATGGGTGGGTGGGGGCAGAGCTTGGAAAAGTTACTTTTTTAAACTACAACTCCCATCAGCCCCAGCCAGCATAGCCACTGGATTGGGCTGATGGGAGTTGTAGTTCAAAAAATTAACTTTTCCAAGCTCTGGCCGTGGGGGTGGGCGGGTGATAGGGATTGAAGGATCTGTCAATTTCAGTTCTTTTGGTTTCTCTTTTTTCCTATCTGAAATTTGTTTCTCCACATTTCTGCAGCAATGTGATTTTTTTTTAAAAATCCTCACAAAAATTCTCCAACATTTTAGTGAGAATTTCTCCTACTAAATACATTTTTGTATGCAGTTTTGACTAATGTACATCTCCTAATGGAATGCATTTGTGTATGTTATTTTCACTAATATATTCATTTTTATGCACACTTTCTTGACCATTGAACCACACTGTCACTGAGTGTTTTTTCCATCAAGTCTGAAAGTGTGGAAATCTGTAGCTAAGAGAAGTTATGTCTTTGCCCAGTCTGGGAACGGATAGCCAAGGCCGTTGTCATGGCAGCATCAAGATAGACTGGGAGAGTTCTAGCAGTTATCTGTGTTGAGCTGAGTCTTCTGTGTAATGTCTTTGAACTGAGAACTTCTCTCCTAGAGGGGGGGATCTTAAAGCCTTAAGCCATAATGTCTTAATAAAAGACTCTAAACCTGATCTAATGCATCTGAGAAGTTTCTTGAGCAACTTAACTCCAACGTAATGTATGCTGTTTCACACAACAACGCACACACGTCAACAGGGGTTATGGGCCCAGATCCACAGCGCATTACACGGGAGTAAGTTGCTGGTCTGAATGGCAGATGGAGTTCCAGAGGGCAGCTTGATTGATTGTACCAGACAGAGGTGAGCAACATGGCTGTAAACCTGTCTGGGGGAGGCTTGCCAATGGAAAGATTGACGGAAAAGAATTATGGCAGCTGGAAGCCAAGGATGCGGGCTTTGCTGATAAAAGAGGATTTATGGGACATTATAGATGGACCACCCCCGGCGGTATTGACCGCGGCCTGGAAGCGCAAAGATCAGAGGGCACAGGCGTTTATAATCTTGGCTCTATCAGATTCTCAACTGATGTGTGTGAGAGATGAGCCGTCGGCTAAAGAGATGTGGGATGCGTTGCAGGATTTGTCCCAGGAATGGCAGCGGAGGCAGAAGGCGCAGAGAGCCGAGCTGATGGAAGCTGCCAGAAGCAAGGAGGCGAAAAGTGCCGTGCAGAAGGAGGCTGCCGAAAGCAGACAGGAAAACAAGCAAGAACAGCAATGGCTGAAGGCTTGTTATGCCTGTGGGGCTCGTGGGCATCTCCAGAAAGACTGTGCAGTCAAGCGAAACTCCAGGGACGGAGGCTTGAAGCAGGGAAATGTGAACTTTGTTTGTAAACAGAAGTCTCAAGATTTAGCACCTGTTGACTGGATTGTTGACAGTGGGGCAAGCCATATATTAATTAAAGACAGGAGTTTGTTTTACACGTCTACAAATGAGCAGGACTTTGTTTTACTTGCGGATGGTTCGCAGAAGAGCGTGGAAGCCCGAGGACTGGTGAGATTTGATAAACTGGGAATACTTTCAGAATGTTTGTTTGTTCCAAAATTAGCTCATAACATTTTGTCAGTCAGAAAACTGGTGAGTTGTGATTTTTCTGTATTGTTCCACAAAGACAAATGTTATGTAATGAGGGGAGATCAAGTGTGTTTGCAGGGAAGCCTTAATGATTCACAGTTTGTAATAAAGAGCAGTCAAGCAGGGTGTGCTGTGTTAAATGCTGAGGCACAGGTACATCAGGGCTGCGTCCATGAATGGCATCAAAGGCTGGGGCATGCAAACCTTGACACGATTAAGAAAACCCCAATGCATAGTGAAGACATGCGTTTAAGAGATTGTGGACAGTTAATGGATTGTGATTCTTGTCATAAAGCTAAAATGACTATTGCACCAATTAACTGGGAGGCTGAAAGAACCACAACAGCTCCCTACCAGCTAGTTCATGTTGATTTATCAGGGCCAATAAATGCTTCACGCGGAGGTGCGAAATTCTTCATGGTACTGGTGGATGATTTTTCAAGATTTTGTCATGTTTTTCTGTTAAAGCATAAAAGTGAAGCTGAGCAAAAGCTGAAACTGTTCATTAAGAGAATCGAAACTCAACATGGCACCACAGTGGGGGCTATACACTCGGACCAGGGGGGGGGAATTCACGAGTAAAGCATTGAGTGACTTCCTTGAGAGTAAGGGAATAAAACAGAATTTTACTGCTCCATACAGCCCATTTTCCAATGGAACTGCAGAGAGAAAAAACAGGGTGCTGCAGGAAGCAATGAGAGCCATGTTAATGGATTGCAGTTTAGGGAATTCTTTCTGGGCAGAAGCAATTCTTTATGAGAATTACATTCACAATAGGGTATTACACAGTGCTCTTGGAATGTCTCCTTATGAGAAAATCACTGGCAGAAAACCGAAAATACAACACATTCAAAAATTCGGGGCAAGATGCTGGATCCACATTCCACAGGGGAAAAGGAGGGGCAAGCTTGCACCGAGGGCGCAGCAAGGTTTTGTTTTGGGATTTCAGAATGCATATTTCAGAGTTTGGTGTCCAGAAACACAGCAGTTAATTCTGAGCAGAAGCATTAAAGTCTCAGAAAAACCTTGGGATCAAAGGGAAACAGTCATTCTTACAGGGTCAGATGACACACAATCACAAACATTTAAGCCAAATCCAGACATAAAGGTGGAGGGCACACATATTCCTCTCAGAGATATGTTAAATGAGCTCATTTGTGGGAAACGAAGATCAAAGAAATGTAAGGCTGAGGAAATGGAATCTCCTGCGCAGGCTGTGCCAAGCACAAGCACAGATGGGGGGGCAGAGAGAGCAGAAGCCCTAGTGCCATTAAGACGTTCTACAAGAGTAAACATAGGGAAACCGCCAGAAAGATATACTGTGGGGGTAATTACCAGTCCTGGAATGCATAAACTGGTGGACATGGATCCTGACACTTTGTATTTGACATGTGTACAGCCAAAGTTTGATTGAATAAAGTTTTAGCTAAATGTACAGAGATGTTCTGAACTGTACTGAAATGTAAGCTGTATTGCAAGATGTATTGTAGAAATGTATTATTGTAATTGTTGTAATGAATTACAGACATGATGGGAAAAAGGGGGGATTGTTGACCATTGAACCACACTGTCACTGAGTGTTTTTTCCATCAAGTCTGAAAGTGTGGAAATCTGTAGCTAAGAGAAGTTATGTCTTTGCCCAGTCTGGGAACGGATAGCCAAGGCCGTTGTCATGGCAGCATCAAGATAGACTGGGAGAGTTCTAGCAGTTATCTGTGTTGAGCTGAGTTTTCTGTGTAATGTCTTTGAACTGAGAACTTCTCTCCTAGAGGGGGGGATCTTAAAGCCTTAAGCCATAATGTCTTAATAAAAGACTGTTAACCTGATCTAATGCATCTGAGAAGTTTCTTGAGCAACTTAACTCCAACGTAACGTATGCTGTTTCACGCAACAACGCGCACACGTCAACACACTTTCCCCTAATATAAGCATTTTTGCAAAGGTTGCTTAGCTGGTAAACTGCATCACAAAATTTGGATAACTGCAAAATTTCGAGGGATAGCTTTGTTTAGGTTCTCGTGTTGTTTTGGAAAGTGTGGGTTTGATAAATTTGTCTTTAACTGCAAACTGAATTGAATTTCTCACCCACCCCTAGTGGGCTGTGTTGCTTAGCTGATCCCCCATCATTGCCATTGCTGCCATGTACTGAAGAGGGAGTGATAAGTCAGAGACGAGGTTGGCGGGATGTAAATGCACCATCAGGAGTACTGGTACATTTTCATCACACTGGCCTCGCTGCTGCCTTGCCCTTCTGGTATGCCACAACAAAGGTGATGATGGGAAGTCAGTTAAGCAACTCCACCGTGGCAACCACTGCTGGTGGGGGCTGATGGGAGTTGTTGTCCGAAACATCTGGAGGGTGCCAGGCTGGAAAAGGCCTTTCTAGTTTTTCCAGTTACTCCTGAAAGGAAGCAAAGTGCGTTTCCAGCAATATGCTGATGATACGCAGCTCTATTTCTCCTTTTCATCTTCTTCAGGTGAGGCTGTTGCTGTACTGAACCGCTGCCTGGCCGCAATAATGGACTGGATGAGAGCAAACAAACTGAAACTCAATCCTGACAAGACTGAGATGCTGCTAGTTGGGGGGCCCTCTGCTCAGATGGTTGATGTCAGACCTGCCCTAGATGGGGTTACACTCCCCCTAAAGGAACAGGTCCGTAGTTTGGGGATCTTATTAGATTCGCTTCTGTCACTTGAGGCCCAGGTAGCCTCGGTGGCACGAAATGCGTTCTACCAGCTTCGGCTAGTAGCCCAACTACGACCTTATCTGGACAGGGAGAACCTAGCCTCAGTTATTCACGCTCTGGTAACCTCTAGATTGGATTACTGTAATGCTCTCTACGTAGGGTTACGTTTGAAAACAATTCGGAAACTTCAGCTAGTGCAGAATGCTGCGGCCAGAGTTCTTACTGGGACGAAGAAATTCGACCACATAACACCTATTCTGGCCCAACTGCACTGGCTTCCAATATGTTTCCGGGCCAGATTCAAAGTGTTGGTCCTTACCTATAAAGCCCTTAACGGCACTGGACCGCAATATCTGATGGAACGCCTCTCCCGCTATGTTCCTACCCGTTCACTCCGCTCGACGTCTAAGGCCCTTCTCCGGGTCCCAACCCATACAGAGGCCCGGAGAACAGTAACAAGATCTAGGGCCTTTTCGGTGGTGGCCCCCGAATTATGGAATGCCCTCCCAGATGAGATACGCCTGGCGCCTTCTCTGTCATCTTTCCGGCGCCAGGTAAAAACCCACCTCTTCACCCAGGCATTTTAAAGTTTTTAATCTTATTTTTTTTAGTTTTCTTTTACTTTGTTTATATAATGTTTATATTGTCTGCGCAATACACACTTGCTGTATTTTAAATATTGTGGTTTTATCATGTTGTACACCGCCCTGGGAGCTGCTAGCTATAGGGCGGTTTAGAAATGCAACTAAATAATAAATAATAATAATAAAATAAAAAAGTAGCAGCTTCTTCTGAGGTGTCTGTTGCTAGGCTGTACTATTTCAGGTTTAGTCCTGCTCCCCGCCCTGCCCTGCCACTGCCCCCCAAACAACTTTTTGCTGTTGCTGACAGTTTGTGTGTGTGCAATTTCTGTTGCTGGATGGAGGACATGTCAATACATGAAGTTATGAATGTGCTTTCATTATTTATTTTTAAAAGGCTAAAGAATGAAGAGTCTTCTTAGGGCAAACAATATGTGACAATAGTCATGTTACTTGCAGATGCATGATTTGATTTGATGCTAGTAAGTCTGAGGCACAGGCAAAGGGTTGAATCATCTGTCCTTCACAACATGGTCCTGATCCTGGCTTGTAAACACTCCACCCCCATCCAGGGCTGCTATTTGCATTGGAAGGAAAGCTCCCATGGGAGTATGTGACATCCTCCCCCAGCACCACCTGTGAAGCTCTCACTTGTGGCTACCAGCAGACAGGAACGTCAGGTTTTCTTCTTACCCTTTACAGCTTTAGCACAGATTTCAACAAATCCCCCTGCTAAGCCACACACTCTGTATCTCTTATAACCTTTAGACTGTGTCTTAGTCCCTGCCAGGCTATCTCGATACCTTGTGTCTATGGGTATAGGCAATTCCCAAACACCCCTGCAGCCTCTTGCACTGAAGCATATAGCCCTGGGTTTCTCTGTGGGACTGGATACACTTTCCTCCAATCCACCGCTGCCACCATTCGATACAAACTGTTCAGCCTTGGTTACTTGCTATTCCCCCTGGTATGTGTTTCCCAGCTGAAGGAATCAGGCTTATGTTTAACCAAGAAATATATTTATTAACAATTAGAAATAACAAGATTACTTAGTTACTTTGTTGACAAGCTTATGGTTTCATCTATATTCTGTTATGTACTTGACTTCTTACTAATTGCCTCAGAACTCCGACTCACTCTCAACAACAACACCAAACACCATCCACCTCCTCAATTCACCTTACAATCCACCACCTCACAATTCACCACCCAGATTCAACTGTCATTCTTCCATTTATACTCCCAGCCATTCAAACGCCCAGCCAATCATCCAGCATTCTACTGCTCAGGTACTCCCCCCTCCTCTTTCACTCCACTTACCATATGTCTTCTATATAACCAGCACTTACCATATTTACACTATAAGCAGGAACATCACAGAGTACACTACACATAGTAGCCAATTCCAGTGCGCATAGTAGGTGACAGCCACTGGAGCCCCAGTCTGGAATGGAATAGTGGAGTTCCCTTCCATCACTGTCCCTGGTGGCTCCTGATTCCTTTCGTCTGTTTGTTTTGAAAAAGACACGCAAGTGGCAGTTGTGTAATTCTTGTACATTTAGTGTGGCCCTTGAACTCACAATTTAATAATAACAATAACAGGATTTCTTGGGAACAATGAAAATGAGGAGTATTACAGTATGCATCACAACATCAACAGTGATAACACCCTGCTTGCAGCCTGTAAAGCCTCTAGATTTGCAGTGCAACACCACAGATGTTTACTCACATGTAAGTCCCTCTGTGTTCAATGGGATTTACTCCCTAGAAAGTGTTCAGGAGTGCAGTGTTAGTTCTGTAGTGCAAAATTGTGGGTGTCTTGGGGAAGGGCCCAGGTATCACTTTCTATCACATAGACCCTACTACAAGGAAACAGGAGTTAATAATATTAATAATACTATTATTTTGTTCATCTATATATTAATTTTGTATCCCACCCTTCCTCCCAAACGAGCTCAGGGCAGCAAACAGATCAGTAAGAAAAAAAATACAATTAATAATAATAACAATAATAGCATTATATTAGGGGAAATTTCTTTGCAAAAATGTACATAGTCAAAATTGCATACAAAAAATTGTATAGTAAGACAAATTTGCACTAAAATGCTGATGAATTTTCATGAGGACTTTAAAAAAATTGCAAACTGATGTGGAAATGTGAAGAACTGAACTCAAGATTGAAAAAATGAGAAACTGAGAGACAGATTGACAGATTCATCCAGCCCTAGTTGGATCTAAATTTAGGGCATAATCCAACTGCTATTTACACCAGGCTGAGGAGAGTTGGATATGATAGACCCTCAGCTCAGCTGGTTGGGTCCCGGCTCAGTCGGGCTGTGCCAGGCTATGCCTGCAGAAGTCTCTCATCCCAGCTCAGCCATGGAGGAGCTGGGACCCTGCTGACTCAGCCAGGAGTCCACCAGGAAAGCCCAACTCAGCAGAAGTTGGGTGATGGAAGTCAGTGGAAGGCCTTAAAAAGGGGTATTCTGGGGGCATATAAGAGGCGGGGCTGAGGAGGGACTTAGGCCACATCATCATCATCATGGTTTATTTGTATGCTGCCTTTCCATAGTAATCTATGCTCAAGGTGGCTCACAACATGAAAAAGGTTACATAATTTACTGCTACAAGCCAAAATTCAAATAGTCAATCAATAGGTTGAAGAAAACATCTTGAGAAACATATTGAAATACCATTGTAATTCCTAATAAGGTCCAACAATAAAATGCAAAAACATAATCCCAATAACAGCAAAAACAACTGACCAGCAGAATTAAATTTTAGCCCAAACAGAAGCACACCCAACTCACGTTCAGAGCACTCCAGGTCCCAATCCAGGCAAAAGTTGCATTGGGAAAAAGGTTGGTCTAGCAATAATTGCAATAGAAGTAGGGATATTTGTGAGAGCATCTTTTACTTTCTGGTCCCTGCATGCAGATCCTGGCTGAGCGTTCAGCCAGCCCAAAGACTTCTGAATGGCAATTGGCTGCTGCAGACCTTCCCATCAGCTCCTCTTGCGCCAGCACCCCTTCCGCTGGCTTCCCCTGAGTTGGATTGCTCTGTTAGCTTTCCACAAATGAAAATGTTCTTTCCATCCATTGAAGGCTTTTGATCCAATAAGGGGATCCTGCTGGCAGAAGGAGAGAAATGACAATTTTTGGTGATTTGCCTGCTCCCTCCCTCTGCTGCTGCTCACCTCAGTGTTCCACACAGTCCCCCAACCCTCTGGAGCAGATTTTTGGAGGGCAAAGGGGTTGCAGGTGGAAGCAAGATTCAGACAATGGGAGCAAAGTCAAGAGGACCCAATGTTTCATGAAGTCTCTGAGAATTCTCTGTTACAGTTTCCTAACTCCTCTCACAGAACTACAATCCCCAAGATTCTCTGGGATGAATGAATGACTTTTACACCTTTTTAAAATGATAGTGAGACTTCTTCCTAAAAGTAATGTGATCATTGTTGCAGTTGACGTTGGGCTGTATGATTCTTCTGCAGCATTTCAACATCTTCTGGCCTGTATTCGCCATCTAATATATACCCCAATGCTGAATGTTACTCCTTTTGGCATATTTGTTCCTTTTTAATTCTTCCTTTTAAAGTCTCTCCTCTTCCAAACAGAAAAAGGCTTTGGCAGTCTGTGCAATGTAAGGGGTTCTCTTTTTTCCAAGATGTCACATTCCCCAAACATAGCAATGGTTAGTTTAGCTGAGTACAGTAAGGCCCCGCTTTACAGCGCTTCGCTTTACAGCACTTCGCTAATACAGCGGTCTCAATTAGACGCTATTAGACTAAAGCCCCATTCATACAGCGCTTGTTCCACTTTTATGTCGGTTTTTGGGCATCGCGCACCATTCTATTCAATGGGTTCCGCTTTACAGCGGTTTTCGCTTTACAGCGGGGGTCCAGAACATAACCTGCCGTATGAGTGGGGCCCTACTGTACCGTGTTTTAAAGTTTGTTCTGCATTTAAGTAAGCTCCCCACCACCACTTTTCTTCTGAAATGGGGTAGAAAATATGGAGTTTGTTTCGTGCTGTGCTCCCTTTTCTTTCTTATTAACTGGGACTGTTTGCATCCACCATCTTTTTTCTTTTGTTTTCAGAAGAGGAGCAAATGGATTAGGTGATGGTAGAATGGATGGGAGAAGACACAGAAGACAAGAGAACATCATTCTCTGTCCTTTCATTTGTGGGTGATTATTCTGCTTGAAGAATATTTCCCAAATTGGGGTGCATGGTGGGAAGCATGAAAATGTTGAGAATAGGCCAAAGGTGTGGAAATTTTCAGTCTGAAGGCTTGTATTCTCTTCTGTGTAACCTTCTGGGGGGGGGGGTGGTCATATGCCAATTTGGATGTGACAGAGCAAC
The DNA here is from genome assembly GCF_030035675.1 of Rhineura floridana. NCBI lineage: Eukaryota > Metazoa > Chordata > Lepidosauria > Squamata > Rhineuridae > Rhineura > Rhineura floridana. The sequence goes on from NC_084483.1 coordinate 67,914,620, forward strand.
AAAATGTAAATTTTACGTTTGTACAGTTGGCTAGGTTCTTCACATACTCACACATGCCCATCCCTGGAATAAGCCAATAAATACTCAGGGCTTCCCGGGTGTCAGAACCTCACTGTGGATCTGTGTTGCTTGTGTTCACATTGTCATTTTTTTCTTGGGGGGGACATTGCCATTTATTATGAACAACACACATGAGGAGGGGAAGTTTAACCCACCAGTGGGATCACAGTGAAAATCCCCACCTCTGCCTGGTGCTTTAGACTAAGCAGGGGGGAAGGTCCCATTGCATCAATGGAATCTCTCTTACCAAAAAAAAGCCTAACTGCAACATGGAAGAGGCAGATTTCATTGTAATCCCAATGAGCGGTTAAGCCTCCCCTCTCCATGCACAGCATTCCCAATTAGCATCACACCTCCTGCACATGTAAGTAAAGAAAGGAAAAAAACAATGTGATTACAAGCAATGGAATTAGCATCAGGTATAGTTAGGTCCAGGGATTACTAAGCGGTAAGAATCAGGTAGTGAGCTCATGGGTGTCAGGGAACAACAAAAACAGCGTAAATCTCTTGTCCAGTGCAAGGTGAGATTGCATTCCCCCAGAGGATTCTGGAGGTATGTGAGGGCAGAGGACCAGCAGCATATTGAGGTTAAGAAAGCCATTCTGAACACATGCTCACCACCTTCTGTTTAAATGAACTCTGTGTTCACTTAAGCTACCCTGATGCCTTTAAACAATGAACGGATGTGCTGTTTGTCTCTGGAAATACAAGTAACCTGAACAATATTCTAATTTAGCAGATTGGTGTTGCCTGCTGATGAACAGAGCCCTTGGTGCTAATGTTGGCCTCTGTAAATGGGAGGGGTTTGTTCCATAAGATTATGTGACATTGGAGCTGTCAGTTCTGGGGCATTAATTGACATTGTGTATCAGGTTAGGTTAATAATCTCCAGCTTGGTTCTGCTTGAGCGGACCTGCATGCCTGCCGAAAGAGATCAGTGATGAAAACTAGCCTCCTAGAGAAGATGATTAAATACTGTACGGCCAAACGCTTAGTAGTTGCACCTTGGATGTGCAGGCTTAGAAACAGTGAACCATTCCATGCTGCATTTGGGAAATAGTGCTCTCCTGAAACTGTGGTGTCATCTGCTAGCCTGACCCTCCTAAGGATGCCTGCAGCAATCAAGGCAGCTCCAGATGAGAGAGGAACAGATCCTGCAAACCAGGAAATAATATTGCCAGACTGGGAGAAAAACAATAGGGATATACAGATACCTGTTTGTTTCAGCAAGATGTCTCAAGAGCCTAGGAAGAATTTCCCCCATACTAAACAAGTTGGGAATTACCTAGTGGGCAAAATGATCAACAAGGGCTCCTTTGCCAAAGTGATGGAGGGCTTACACATCCCCACTGGGGAGAAGGTAAATTGAGAGTGGCTAGAACAGAATGAGGAATGTTTGCCACTAATCTCGATGAGGAAATTCAGGGTTTTTGGTTTCTTCATCCACAAATCTAAATGTGACTTGGTGCTTCATTTAGCTGAAACAGCAATACCCAACTGAAGGAAGATATAATAGTAATATATTTACCTGCTAACATGTTCTGAAATATTGAACTAGACAGTCAAAATATTGAACTTGGGGACCTTTAGTGTTGTGGCACCTACACTTTGGAATTCCCTCCTCTTAAATATTAGTCACCATCTCTTTTATCTTTTTGGCACCTACTTCGGCCTTCCTCTTTCAACAAGCCTTTTAAGTAGAGATCTTATCCCAGTCTGTGTCTGAGTTGGAATGGCTTTCTAATGTTTTTAAACCTTTTTTTTTTTAAAAAATGTTTTTTTTAAAAAAATTAATATGTTTTTAAAGATGTTTTATTTTTGAGAAGTTTTTAGTGTTTGTCCTTTGTTTGCTGCCCTGGGCTCCTTCTGGGAGGAAGGGCGGGATACAAGTTTAAATAATAATAACAACAACTATAACTAGACTTGAAAAAAAAGTATTAATGTTATTGTGTTATATATGTTGTATGCTGAATATAATAATTAGATTTTTCTCCTAAAGTTTATTAATCATGTTTGTTCTCCATTGGCTATTCCAGTGAAGCTTGTTTCATTCCTCTTAAACAGAGCATTTGACATTCCATCTACATCTTTGTGAATGTGTTAATGCTCTTATCTCCCTTGGGAAATCTAGCATTCAAGTTATCTAACAGTAATGTGTAATTTGGGGATTTGAGTATGGCTGTATGTACAGACACTGCATTGTGTGCTATATGGGAAACATTTTTGTTAGGACAAATTATTAGATCATCGTTAGATCATCATGACTAATTTTAAAATATATTAAGTAAAATCAAAGTCTCTATAATGACACCAGCATTACCAACAATGTTTTACTGCATGCAGACTACTGGCAGAAAAAACGGTATCTTGATCCCTTCTGTAGCTATGATCAATTATTTAAAAAATAATTGATTGAAGGATTGAAGGTAGAGCCTGACACTGATTTTATGCCTTCTGCATTAAATTTTGTAGTCCCTTTAGTATATATGTGTGTATGTGTGTGTGTGTGTGTGTAGTATTTTATGTATTTTAATTGTATTTTATATATTTTAAATAAATGTTTTTGTGATTTTACTGTTTACAATTTTATTATGTACATGTTTGTTTTATTTTTGTAAGTCGCCCTGAGTGCCCTATTATAGGGTAGAAGGGTGGAATAGAAATATATTAAATAAATAAAATAAATAGATAAAAAGAGCAATATAAAGTGTTTTCTCTGACATTTTGAAAGCAGGCTTGTGCTGCTGAACTGAAGTAGGTATTGGCCATATTGTAAAATAAATATTGACAACATTTCTGTTATTTAGGTGGCCATAAAAGTTATTGACAAGAAAAAAGCCAGGCGAGACTCATATGTTTTAAAAAATATGAAGCGGGAACCCCAGATACAGCAGATGATCAAACATCCCAACATTGTTCAGCTGTATGAAACATTAGAGACAGAAAATTCCTATTACATGGTGATGGAACTGTGCCTAGGGGGCGATCTCATGGACAGAATCTGTGAGAAAAAGAAGCTGGAAGAAAAGGAAGTCAAGAAATATACCAGACAGATCATTTCTGCAGTAGGACACTTACATCATCACGGGATTGTCCACAGGTACAAAAGTTTTCTCTCCCTCCCCACATCTTATAAGACAGGATAAAAAATTTCATAAAGGATTTTTTTCCTTTGGCAATCTGAGCTTCATTTTTATCTAAGTGGGCATAATCCAGCAAATGCTAAGCATGTTTAAGTCTTACCATTTCAGTGGAGGAGATCAAAGTATCTGCTGAACTCTTCCATTCAAATTAATGGGATTATAAAGAGTTTACCTTTGATTGATCATGCCAAACATATATACTTTAGAAATATAAAATTATTTACTCATTGACAACATCAGTGCAATCATCCCCTGGTAGGGCTAGCTCTACTATAAGGCTGAAATGAATGGTCTCAGCGGACAGATGAAAGTGTGGCACCTTGTCATTTCATTTCATTACCTGAGTTGGCTTTGAGAGGTAGAAAGCATGTTTGACAGTTTAGGGCCAGAGTCTCCAGCGCTTTAACCGTGGCACCATAGTACCCTTAGACACACACCCCTTGGCATCTCCCAAATTTTCTTTTTACTTTTATTTTTTTTAATTATGGGGTTTGGGGCCTTTTTTGGTTGTTTAGTTATGGAGTTGTTTGCTTTTTTCCATCTCTGTGTTGTTTGTTTAGGTGTGTGGGTGTGTTTCCTGTTGTTGGGGGAGGGGAGCCTGAGCATCACCAGTTTTTCTTGTGAAATGGGTATTCTGTGGTTTCTGGAACAGTTTCTTAGATTTCCAAATGTGCCTCCCAAGCCCAAGGAGGTTGGGGACTCCTGATATAGAATGGAAATAAAAGGCCTAATTGAATAATCAGAGAGTTATCATAGTCCACCTAATATTATGGTGGTTTCCACTTACCCAATATCGGTACAATTTCACATCAGTTTAATGTGAGAAAATAATTAAGACAGCAAAGTAATTCTCTTGCATCACCCAGTGGTTTCAGCCATGCTATTCTGTCACACAAAAAGGGGGGGGTTCTCCTTAAGCTTTGATTTTTCCAGGCACTAGAATGTGGGTCATACCTGCTTTGAGGGGGTTGAACTGGTTTGCCGAAGGTGCATCTGGAAGATGGTGTCCAACAAGAGTGTAAAATGTAGCAATTTTGGATTTAGCTGAGAGAAAACTGGTCTCAGCTGATGACTACAGGAATAAAATGATATTTGCTTCTCCTGCGCTGGTGGTTAACTCATTTACTTAGGAACAAGCACCATTTTGTTGCAGAAAACTGTAATATATTTTTAAAGTAAAAAGACTAAAATGAATATCTGTAATCATGTCCATGCTCAGCCAGCAGCGCCCTATTACATGTTATTTTTAAAAAGTAAGAAGAAAGAAAACCATCATCAGCCCCTGTTGGGCCGTGTAATGCATATGCCAGCCCAGGTACTGACCCCAGGCCTGATTGCCACAGCCCCATAATTTGCCACTCTCTGTGTGGTCATTTGGAGGAGGAGGGAGGCTACAGACTCTGGACCTTGGCAGCAGGGTATAGCCTTATCAGAGCTTGGAAAAGTTACTTTTTTGAACTACAACTCCCATCAGCCCCAGCCAGCATGGCTCCAAACTGGGCTGATGGGAGTTGTAGTTCAAAAAAGTAACTTTTCCAAGCTCTGCTTTAGCTGCATCACTGGGCTGGAATAAATTGTTATGGAGCAACAAGTCTTCAGGACAGACCACATTTACAAATTTCCTAATGCCATTAAGTTGTTATACTCTGGATGTTAGTGTTCACCATCATCTGCAGAGCAAAATAGTATGATCTAGATTCAGATTTGCTCTGGATTTTCACCAATTCCCCTTCCCCCTACTGAGGAACATCCCCCTCCAGAGAAAAACTATCTGAAGCAGTTTTTCAGGGGGAATGAGGAATTGACTAAAATCACCTCACCGCATTCCTCCTGTGGGAGTGAGCCAATGAGCAGAGTTCATGACAAACTCATTTACTTTCTCTTTTGGTTTGTTTAGAGATCTGAAGATTGAAAATTGTCTTCTAGATGAAAACAACAGCATCAAAATTGTTGGTAGGTGTACTGTATGCCAGACATAAAACTCTCTTCTGCAGAGGTTGTTTTTGTCATCTTGCACTTTATTGTTTGGGTAACTGTACATAATGTCCAATGGCTAAATAAATAACTATGGTACAAGTGCCTGAGTTCAGTGTGCACCTCCCAGATTCCCTGAGCCTTGGTCACATCTTCCTTTTTGGCATCAAAATTCCTTCCCCTTGAATATTAGGCAGGTGCCATCTCTGCTATCTTTTTGGCGCCTTTCGAAGACTTTCCTCTTTCAACAAGCCTTTTAAGTTGAAACCTATCCCAGTTTGCGTCTGTGTTGGAACTGCTTTTTAATATGTTTTTAAACTTTTTTTTTAAAGTATGTTTTTAACCTTTTTTAAGAAGCAGGGGACTAAGCAACAGAACTTCATCCAGGACTCGATGTCTTTTATCAGATCTTGACGGGTGTGAGGACTTTGTATTTGAAAATAAAATATTTGGTTTTTTTTTAAAAAAAAAATTGAAGTGCTTGCCTGGATTCAGCATGCACCTCCCAGATTTCTTGAGTTTTGGTCACACCTGCATTTGCCTGGCTGGAATGTGGTTTTGAACTGGGATCTTGGTTCTTGCCTGGAAGAAGAATAGAAAGATGTAGGTGCATGTAGTAGTAGAAACCTCTGGCGTTTGTGTGGCTTGACTATAATCTACTGTACAGAGGTAAAAGTCACATCTCTTGCTTCGCCCACTTTTGCCGCTAGTCCCACCAACCACTGGCATGTGGCCTCTGGAAAGTTTACATGCAGCCTTCAGGCTGAAAAAAAGGTTTCCCACTTCTTGCTGTATAGGATATTCAGTGTGAGATAAGTGTGTGTCCCAGGATAGAAGTACATGCGGATAGAATGGCCTCTCCTGCACCACAACAATGTACTCCAGAAAGTATCCACAATCAATAGATTTATTTCCTCAATTTGCTTTTGGACATCTGAAAAAATTTCTAGACTCCAGGCTGGGTTTAGATCAGGCCCTGGCGCAAGGTAATGGCCTCATCACTGCACACCATGATAAGAAGCAAAATACCATGGTGTGGCCTTCACACCCTTCCCTCCGCCCCCTGTTTATACATTACTAATTTCCCCTGGTACCCAGGGAGGATTCTGCCACATGCTTTTTCTACATGTTTAAATTAATTGAACAGACTAGGCTTAAACCCAAGAAAAAATACATTTTTATTAACCAAAGTCTTTAAGCAAACCTACCTCAGTCTATGGAAAGTGTGTATGGGTTGTGTTAAACTTCACATTTCACAAATGTTAGATACGCTGCAAAAATGAAACCAATGACCCAGTGTTATTATAGGATGGCCTATACAGCTTCTTCTTATTCTTTGCACCCTTCTTGTACATACTTTTTTAAAGGGAGGGGGCAAATTTCTGTAACACAATGCTTCCCCTCTTTTCCCCCTCATATGTTTGAATGGTGAGATGCTGCCTGCATTACTTTTGAAGCATAATAATTGACATAATTTGGAAAAGGTTCACATTGAAATGAGTGGAATGGTTAATGCCTCCAAGCCATTGTTCTGCTCTGTAAAATTCAGGCAGGCATTAATGCAATAGTTACAGTGGTGTAATGTTTTCAAAATCTTCTTCTGAACTATAGCAGCTACTAGTAAAATTATGAGGTCCCTAAAGTCAGTGGAGATTTTTTTTGCTGTTTGGACCATCTTTTCAATTGTGTTTAATGAAAATCTAAAGTCAAATGAGCACTGAGCAGCAGTTTGCTGTTGAATAAAACCCAAAACTTTCTATAGGCTGAACCCCAAAGAGTAAAGTTGAAAGCAGTGGACATTATAGGAAAAGTGGCACTGCTCAGTGGAGTATCTGCTTTGCACACAGAAGGTCCCAGTTTCAATCCTTGGCATCTCCAGATTGGGCTGGGGAAGACTCCTATCTGAAAGCTTGCAGAGCTGCTGCTGGTCAGTATAGACAATACCTATTTAGATGGCTCAATGGTCTGATTCTATATAAGAGAGCATCCTAGGTGAGATCAAACCACAGATAGGCAATGATAAAGTTAACCGAGGGCCAATTCACACATGCATGCATTTTAGTTGATAAGAATCATGTACAGTATATCACCTTGACCTCCTTGGAGGAAAGATGGAGTATAAATGTAATAAATAGATTATATAGCCACGAGAATGGCTGTATACTACAGCCAGCATGGATTTTTCACATTCCACCATGTGAAATTGAAAATACCCCCATGCCATACTGCTGCTTCACATAAGCTCATTTCAAAACAAAATCTTACAACACTTATTGCCCTCTAAGTTTTCATGGTGATACACAAAACTCTCAGGGAGAATCTAGAGTTCAAGAGTAAAAAAATCCAGACCCATGTTGGACTTCTTTTCTGTCAGTGGTCTCATAATTTGTTGAAATTAATTAAAAATCAGCCATGTCCACAGAGTACATGTAATCCTATTACTGAGCAGGCCCACTCTCTGACCTTCATCGTCTGCAGTTTAAAAGTTTAAAAAATGCATGGCTGAATTTTAATTAATTTAAGAAAAGTAACATTTGAGTCTATGATAAGCACAGGCATACTCAGTAAGAACCAACTGTCAGTGTTCTAAAAGCCAGACTAACAGCTGTTTGGCTTGGATAATCAGGGGGCCACATCTATGCTAGATGCTAAGAGTTGTTAGGAGACTCCTATTCCCCTCCAGCTCCAGTGGCCAGAGTGGTTTAACAGTCAGTCCCACTTCCCAGAGAATTATGGTGATTATAACTCTGTGAGGGGAATAGGGTGTCTCCTAGCAACTCTCAGTACCCTTCACAACCTACACTTCCCAGGATTCTTTGAGGAAAGCCATGACTGTTTAAAGTGGAATAAATGTCTGGTGTGGACATCACCAGGGACAGCTTTGGTTTAAATTTGGGTGGGAGACTACACATGTATGCTGTAGAATAAAAGGTGGAGGAAACCCTGAAAAATGATGATACTGTTAATGATAATATTTTCCTTTTGGAAAAAAAAGGGGCTTTCCCTCTGCCCAGTGCTCACATACCCAGTCTCCTCCCTCTCCCTCTCCCCCTCCCCTCCCCTCCCCCCTCCCTCCCCTCCCCCCCCTCCCCTTCCCCTTCCTCCCCTTCTCCTCCCCTTTCTCCACCTTTCCCCCTCCTCTCCCCTCCCTGCCCCTTCCTCAGGTCAGTTTCATCTATCCTAAGCTTGATTGCACAAGAGTAAATCCCACTGAACTCAATAAGCATGCAAATGATCAACCTTCCCCCCTTCCTTTTCCTCCTCTCCCCTCCCATCTTTTTCTCCCCTCTTCCTCCTCCCCTTCCCCTCCCCACTCCAGTCCTCCCTCCCTCCCCATCTCCTCCTCTCCTGTAGTCAGTTTCACCTATTCTAAGCATGACTGCATGGGAGCAAATCCCATTGAACTCAATAAGCATGCAAATGAGCACTCCTGCTGCCTTTCCCTTTCACCCCTCCTCCTCCTCCCTTCCTCCCCACTCCAGCCCTCCTACCCTCCCCTTTCTCCTCCTCCCCCATGATCAGTTTCATCTATCCTAAGCATAATTGCAGGGGAATAAATCCCACTGAACTCAATAAACATGCAAATGATCAAAACTATCTTTCTCCTTCCCCTCCCCCCTCACCTTCCTCTCTTTTCCTTCTCTTGAAGCACAGGACATTTCTCTCCACGCACACCTCACCCCACCACCCACACCATTCCATGTTTTACAACTGCTTCTACATTCCTGATAATTTAGCTTAGAGCAATTGCAGTTTCACCCACTCAGTTAAATCACAGAGCCATTATGACTTCAGTTAACTGTGCAGTGGTGGTGGTTTCTAGATTTTTAAAAAACCTAAAACATTAAATCCCCCAATATTTTAGTGCAAATATGCCATTTTCCATGTGTTTTTTCCTTCAGATTTTGGACTGAGCAACATCATGAAGTTTGAGGGCCTTTCTCAAGAGCTGTTAAACACACAGTGTGGGAGTCCAGCCTATGCAGCCCCAGAACTCCTGGCTCACAAAAAGTATGGACCAAAAGTAGATGTCTGGTCCATGTAAGTAGACTGTGAATATTTTTATTGCTTCTATAGCACTTTCAGGCTGCAAAGTGCTTTGACAGATTTATTTCCTTCTCCCACACAATGAACTTGTGAGGTAAATGTCTTTCATACATCACATATGGGAAACTGAGGCTGATGTGTGTCCAAGGCCACCTAGTAAGGCTATGGATTGGGAGAGACTTGAGGTATGACATAGACCAAAGGGGACTTTGTATTCTGAGCCCTATGTACACACATAAAAAAAGCATGTCTGAAAAGAGAGGCTCATTAGGTCAAAGCTTCCCAGTCCTTTTCAAACCATCTTGGTAATGAAGCTCTTAATCCAACTTAATGAAGCTGATGTCCTTGGAGTACTGGTGGAAGCACTGCCAGCACACTTTGAGCCCGTACTTGTGGATCAGGCTGTGACTGTTGGAGCAGATGCAGCAGGAGCGGAGATCCTTACCTGAACGTCCTTGGGTGGCTCCAGGAGAGCTGCTGGTGGCCCATCTCTGTCACATTACGTGGGGGGAAAGGCCCTATTGTAGCTTATTACTTGAATGATACTTGGAAAACTGGGGGACTTCCAGAGTGACATTGAATGCAATTCAAGGAGCTGCAGTTGGATGAGAAATAGAGGAAATCCCTACTCTGCACATGGAATTGTTTGGGCATGTACATAAGACTTTCTTCTTGAATCCCAGCACTTGCTCTATAACAGTGTTTTCCAAAGCGACATAATCAGCAGTGTTGAAAATGAAACAATAACACTTGTTTCAATATAAAATATTTAGTAAAATGTTTCTAGCTTAAATCCTAACTAGGCTTCTGCTGGGGGTAAGTGTCCCCTTAGTGACATTTTGGCCATGTGTTGCTCCTGCCAGCAAATGATGGGCATGTGATTTTGACCAATTCCTCCTGCACTCCCTTGTGCCCCCCAAAACTTGCTTCAAGAAATTGACATAGACATCATATGCTCAAACATGTACATTATTGGGACTTGAAAGAAAAAGTAACTTGCAACTTGTATTCACCCTGGAATTTTATAATGAAGGGTAGTATATATGTATTTTTAAAAATAAGCAAACCAACTCAGATATTTATAAATAAAGCTATTTCCTGATATTTTGCTGATAGTATCCTGTCTCATCCAGTCTCCAAGAACGACATTTTCCAAGCAGATTCCAACAGCTCTCAGAAAGAAGAATGATATTTTGGAAGAGGGGTATTTTAATTTTAAGTGGAGGAAAAACTTGGATGGAACTTTAGCCATAACTATGCTGAATAAAGTTCAATGCACCTCAAAAGATAGCAAGTGGGCTCCTTCAGTCATCCATCAAGTGTAAAAATAAGAGTGTTTTGGTCAAATTGATGATCTCTAGTGTCACATAGCATTACATTTTTACACTGCAATCATTGTAAACGTTAAATTACTTGGTGTTGGTGCCACTTGAGAAAGGTGCCTTTATGAATACCAATGCCTCTTTTCATCACCCTACTAGAATATAGAATTCCCCAAGCATGGAAATTTTGAGGGCAAGAGAGAACTTCAGCCTTAATATGCAAGATGTAATAGTGGGCAACAATAAGTTTTAAAGTTTACTTATTACTGGTAACTGAGATACGAATCATGGAAATTTATTGACCGTGACAAGCTCCAGCTCTTCCCACTGAAACTGGTGGCATAAAAACTGGAATAAAACAGGTGTTTTCTAAATTCAGCTGATGGCGGATGAAAGCTAATCACATTACAGTTCTCCAAAGCATCTTAAATCTGATGCTGCAGTTTCCTTTAGGCTTGGAACCTAAGATACTGTACGTTAACTTAAGGAAGTTAAAGGAAGTTTCTACCCTCCCCTTGAAGGGCTCTCGGAACTCCTATACAATGTCGGATTGGGTAGGATGGCTGGAAAAGGGAGAATCTCCAAAACCAGGCCAATTTCCTCCTGATTCAGGGTGATTCCTCCCCTCTCCCTGCAGCCCTCTACACCCCATACCATGTTCTTAAGGAAGGCCTCTGATCTTTCAGGGGCACAGGAGACTTCAGGAGGGAGGATGGGACAGGAAACTTGCTTTCTGTGAACTTTCTTATCTCTGGATCCAAACCATTGTGCTTGTAAAGCCTAGTTTGTTTTCCTGAATGGTTTTACTTTGTCAGTAGAACTCTTTAACCTCACTCCAGAGTCAGCACATGCAACTAGTAAATAATGGCCCTGCAAATTAACCTCCATATAGTGTATGGAAGTAGGGTTGCCAGATCTCTGGTTTTTTCCTGGCAACTCCAGTTTTTGGGTGCCCTCTCCGGGTTTCTGGGTGAGTCACCTTAATCTTGGGACTCTTAGCTTTCATTTTTTAAAAATTAAGTTTCTAGGTGGTCTGGTTCAAAAGATATAAACCAAAATGTCAGCCGTCCCCCTCCGCAACTTCTGTTAGTAACGGCTGCTCTAATCCCTGCCCTTTCAGGTTTTTAGCCAATAAGTGAAGTCAAAGTTGTGATTGACAAGATTTGTTGACCCTCAGGCAATATACCTAAACCCCATTTCAAGTTCTGAGAAGAGTTTCCTTTTCCTGCTTGTCTCACATCAGGAATTCAGTGAATATATAGCTTTCAGCAGCATAAATAGTACTTTCTCTGTACAGGATTGGAACTTGCTTCTGAGTAAACATGCATAGGATTGCACTACAACAGAAGAACACAGCAGGATCTTGGTGGGCATACACAGTAAACAATTTTATAAAGTGTGCATGCAGGGTTTTTTAATTACTTGCAAAAAATGGCATATTACATATTTTATCTTTCAATTAATTTTTGAACAGAAGTTTTAAAAAGTGTACATGCTGCACTTATACCTTTCTAATTAAGGAGTCAAACAAGTTTAAATTTTACTGGACTATTGAAGAGGGCAGTTTATTTGTCTTATTCATAACCTGTTTTGAAAACCTTCCCAATGTGAAGCTTTTCTGGGAGTAAAGTTGCAATGTTAATTCTAGCTAACCCCATTGAACTCAGTAGGACTTACTTTTGAGTAGACATGGTTAGGATTGTGCTGAAAATCAATGGGACTTTTGAGTGAACATAGAAAAGGATTGTGTTATAAATCTTTCTCTCCCACTCCAATCCTTTAAAAAAAAAAAAGCAGTTAGGCAGAGCTTACTTAGGTGTCACTGCTTTTATTTGGCAGGAAACTAATACTTTAAAAAAATGTTCTGCGATGGCCAACTGGTTTTGACAACAAACTATTATATGGGGTATATGTATTTTTACATCTCCACTGTGTCTCTGTGTGTATAGGGAATATTTCCAACAACCCCGTGAGGTAGGGTTGGAAACCAAGGCAGCTCACAACAAGAAATAAAGCAATTTAAAACCCAGTAACCATAAAACAAGTATAAAACAGTAGCAAAACAGCTTAAAGTGACATGAATCTGAATTTTGGATTGGGTGAGTGCAGTTTCTTATCACTGAATTGCAGTCCAGTGCATGCTTCCCTGTTTGAGTAAGCCCCATTTAATACATTATTATTTACAAATGATTATTTCTTCTACATTTTAAGTGTGCCCTTCTTCCTTGGGGTAGTCATGGTCCCCCTCTGTTGTTTTCACCCCAAAGGGCAGATTAGACTGAGAGATGGTGCGTAGACCATGGTCACCTAATAAATCTCTGGGTTTGGGATGCTTCTGAACTAGCAACCCTATATGGAAGCCTGTTTACTCACACTGGTCTCCCTTGAAAAACTGAAACATTTGTGACTTAAAGAAACAACCCTTAACACGTTTACCTGAAAGTAAGCCCCTTATATACAGTTGGACTTATTATTAGGGATGGTGAGAAATTCAATTCAGTTCAAATGCAAACATGCTGAATTCACACTTTCCAAAATAATATGCAATCTGAAACACAGTTATCCTTTGAAATTCACACTTTTCTGAATTTTGCAATGAAGTTCTTCAGTCAAGCAATTTGTACAAAAAAATGATATATTCGGGTAAAGTCTGCATTTAAATGCATAAATTAGTGAAAATAACATACAGAATACATTGTTAGAGACAAAGTGCTTGCACAAATGTATATATTTGTCAAACCTAGACACAAGAATATTAAGAGAAATTTGAGCTAAAATGCTGGAGAAACTTCATCTAAAAAATCCAAACCCATAAATCTCAACAGAAATGTGGAAAACTGAGTTTAAGATTTGAAAAATGAGAAATGGAGAGAACCAAAAATTGACAGATTTGTCCATCCCTACTTATGAGTACATACACATAGGGTTGTTCTCTCAGTGTTTTCTTTCAAGCCAGTATTTTCAGAACTTCCCACACAATTATTGAATAAGCCACAACAGCATCTTAACTGTTGCATAATAACATGACTATTTCAATCCCAATAGAACCAAACGTTCAAATATAATGGAGGGGGTGGACAGGAAAGCCTTGCTAAAATAACAGGTTTACCATACTGTTTACTTATATGCTCCTCCAGAGTAGAAGTACAGTACAGAAACATATAACCTCCAATTAAAAATAACAACTATAAATAAAAAATTCAGGAAGCCAAAGGTTCATGAGATGATATGGGCATCGATGTAGGAAGATAGCTTTTTAAGGAAAAACATGGTCGAAAAATTCTAGAGTGGGTAGAATACATAACCTTCTATAAACTGCTTGGAGGTCTTTTGTTTGAGTGAGCAGTATATACATTTTGTATATACATTTTGTTAATACATTTATTTTGTTAAATAAATAAATAACATCCCACTTTTTATTTTATAAAATGAAACATTCAGAAAATTGAACAGCGATGAGGAGAGGAATTGCATTGCTCATTGTTAATTATTGTCATGAATAATATCCAGTGTGCTCTTGACACTTATGCAACCACAGGCCATGTAGCAGTCACAATGGCACCGATGTGGTCTGGGGAGACACATATTTCTCTCTGGATCAGAATGTTGTACTTTGGGGAAAAAAGCTCTTTCTTTACATCAAAAACATCATCTTGAAAAAAATATGTGGATTGTGAGCACCAAATGGGACTGATGCTTAGGGAATGCAATATCCTCAGAAACAAAGAGATCTTTGGGGAAAGTGTATAAATAGTGCACCACAGATAAGAAAAAATGCGTATCTGTTTAGAAAAAAACTGATTATGTAGAAAGGGCCTTTGGATTGATTACTGAAGATCACTTGCATATTTAAAATAAGGTATATATTATAAGCAGACAAACAGGCAAACATATTCTGTAATTGGCATTTTACGTATTATATTCCAATATTCACTAAATAGACAATTTACTTCTAATTCATCATATATTAATACAGTAGCTTTAGTGTAATGTAATGCATGACAGTTAAGGAAAAATGTGCATCTAATTTGCAAAAACCCAGTAATGTGGAAAAGGCCTTTGAGTAGTAAAGTAGATAGATTATTGCTTTCTTGTTTCATTTGTATGGATGTGAGCAGAAACCATCAAGATTTGTTGATAGTAACAATTCGATTTACAAATGACATAATGTTAACATACATAAATCTATCACTGCATTCCCAAGGGTCACATATACACTTTATACAACTCTTCTTGCTCCACTGTTGTGACTGTTACTATTTTTCTTCTGGGCAGAGGAGTTAGCATGTTTGCCATGCTAACTGGCACGTTACCCTTCACTGTGGAGCCATTTAATATCAAACAACTTCATCTCAAGATGGTTAATGGTGAAATGAATCCCATTCCACCCGACATTTCCACTGGTAAACCATTCATGGCTTTCTTTTTTACACATGGAGTCTGGTCCAGCCAAAGTAAGCAGTTTTAAGTTCCATTTTGCTGCCAGAGGCAGAACAGCAAATGCCCCACCACCACCAAAACAAGGCATATAATACCAAAGGCCCACTGTTATTTTGGCATCTGAGTAGAAAATCCCAATAGCACAATTACCTCTCCCTGGTAGTAAAAATACAACAATGCCCTTTCATGACACCCAAAATAATCTGCTAGAGGCACTCGCCTCACTCTGACTAATGGCAGGACCAGCTCTGTTTGTCTTTCTTAGAGATGAAGGTACATGCTTAAAATGTCTGAACTTAAAACCACTGAACTTTGGCTGGATTGTACTCATAACATTTAATGTCCATCAAAAATTTGACACAAATATGTTGTGACTTTGTCTGCCATCAACATTATTATGGAATTGCAGCATTTATGAAACAGTCACTCATACCTTCTTTGGAAATAAGTGACTTTTTAATTTGCTTAAAGAAACATCTTTGGACCTTTGAAGGGCCATTTCCTGGGCAGATGGCCCAGTCATTACTCATCATCCCCAATGACCTTGCCACAGCTCATTGTCATTAAACAGCATTTATAAACACTCAGTCCACTAATGGCAGGTGTCAGACAACAGTGATTTTTGGTCCAGCAAGCAGAACTATTGTGCATGTTTCTCTGAGGATGGATCACAGGCACCTATTTCAGTGGTGCTCATGACATATGGCAAACTGTGTCACAGCTAACATGCCACCTTCCTGTATTATTTTGTATGACCTACCACAGCATCATGGCTTTTCTGTCATTTTCAATATATTAGCATATGCAAACAGAAAAGACGATTGTACACTTGGACATCAACAAATGGTCAATATAGGAATCAAATTGATTATATAATTGGAAGCAGAAGATGGAGAAGTTCACAAGACCAGGAGCAGACTGCGGCACAGATCATGAACCGGTAATATCGAAAATCAGAGTAAAGCTAAAGAAGAAGAACAAAGCAATAATAATGCCAAAATACAATTTAAATAACATCCCAGAAGAATATAAAGATCATAGAATCATAGAATAGTAGCGTTGGAAGGGGCCTATGAGGCCATCAAGTCCAACCCCTTGCGCAATGCAGGAATCCAAATCAAAGGATCCAGATCAAATACAGAACAGATTTGAGGCTTTAAATTTAGTTGACAGAGAACCAAAAGAACTATGGACTGAAGTCAGAGACATTATCAGGGAAGAATTCAAAAATATAATACCTCTAGTTAAAAAGAAAGACCTCAATGGATGACTGAAGAAACTCTTAAAATGGTTAAAGAAAGAAGGAAAGCAAAAGCAAAAGGAGATAGAAACATGGCTAGAACCCTAAATGCAATAATACAGTGACTAGTATGTAGGGACAAAAAGAACTATTACAATAGTTATTGTATAGAAATAGAAGAGGACAACAAAAAAGGTAGAATAAGAGCCCTATTCCAAAAGATTATGAAAGGGAAATTAAACCAAGAGTAGGGATGTTGAATAATCAACAGGTGAACACACTGACTGACTGAGATGAAATAAAAGGAAGATGGAAGCAATACACTGACGAACTATACAAAATAGATGCAAGGATGACAGATTCATTCACGGAGGAACTGTATGATGAAGAACCAGAAATGTTAGAATGTGAGGTAAAAGCTGCTCTTAAAATACTTGGAAGAAAGAAATCACCAGGAACAGATGGCATACTATTAGAGTTGCTACAAGTTACTGAGACTGAATCTGTCCAAATTTTGACAAAAATTTGTCAACAAATATGGAAAAGTAAACAATGGCCCACAGACTGGAAGTGTTCAATATATATCCCAATTCCAAAGAAAGGGGATCCCAGGGAATGCAGTAATTATTGAACAATTGCCTTAATATCCCATGCAAGTAAAGTAATGCTCAAGATTCTACAACAAAGGTTCTTACCATATATGGAGCGAGAAATGCCAGAAGTCCAAGCTGGATTTAAAAAAGGAAGAGGTACCAGAGATCATATTGCAAACATACATTGGATAATGGAACGGACCAAGGAATTTCTTGTATTGGACAAGAGGATACTGTAAAGACAGAATATGGAGAAACCAATTGGTTCCCATTTGGAAAGGGTGTGAGAAGGGTTGTCATAAGTCATAATCTACTTGAAGGCACATAACAAACAAAACCAGAGTAATGTCTCAGCATTTTTGCTGATGTATTTTCTCCTTTATATAGCAATGTGTTAAGTAGCCCATCTGGCAGTAGATCCATTAACCTGATCTACCAAGCTCAACATTATGAAATGATTGTGATTGTGTGGGTGGGACAACTCATAAACACCTTTTGCAGTGAGAGATAAGCTGTGCCAGACACTATGTAACACTTTAAGAACTGGGCAGCCATTCATGCACAACTTCCCCTCAATTTTTTTTTTTAAACTGGAAACAGCTGACACATCTGTTCTCGGTAGGCCAGATATGGGCAATGATACCCGCATCTTGGTTCAGAGAGGGAGGTGTTTCTCCAGCCCAGGGTCCCTGAAGTCGTTTGCTAGAGATATAGCTGCAGCTGTGGGCTTAAGAAGGATCTAAAATCCAAGGGCAGAAGGCATTGCTCTTTGGGCTAGATGAAGGCAGAAGGTCAGGTTCATAATATGTGTGCCACACATGGCCAATCTAGAGGCTTCATGCTGCCTACCAACTGTAGAATCTAATTGTCCACACACCCATTTCTTTCTGTGTCTGAAGGAGGATGTGAGATTTGAGCAAAGGTTGTCCTAGAATTGTCATTTGGTTACACAGTCACCAAGCTCTTGGTTTAAGCTTTGGAGACTCTACAATAGCTTTTGTAAATAAGATGGGTTGCAAAAGCAATCCCTGATTTATTCGAGTTATACTATGGTGTCACTGTTCAGAACTTGAAAGCTTACTTTCTTAAGCATTAAAAGTTATGCTATCTGTAAAGGGTTCCAACAGAAACTTCAGATATGAATTTCCAGCCAGTCTGGTTATACTCATTGCAAAATTCTCTTTGGACACCCTTATCTTGATTTAATCCACCTGATGGACACTTACAGATGTCTTGTTTATTGGGCATTCATCCTGATTTGTTTTCACAAAGTTGGCAGGCAGAGCTGGCTCCAAAGGATGGCCAGGTGGAACCCTGGCCCAGGGCTCCACAGCCCACAGGGACCCCTGAAGGGCACCTCGTTATGGTGGGGGAGTAGTGCTCCCCGTCCGTGGCAGGCTCCCTGCCGTGGATGGCAGGGAGGCAGCTGCCCG
Source organism: Rhineura floridana (assembly GCF_030035675.1). NCBI lineage: Eukaryota > Metazoa > Chordata > Lepidosauria > Squamata > Rhineuridae > Rhineura > Rhineura floridana. Next base: position 67,932,872 of record NC_084483.1, read on the forward strand.
CCCGCTCACCCACCTCCCCTGCCCCTTGCCCATTCACCCCCCTGCCTGGTCACCTGCTGCCCTGCCCACTAACCCGCTCGCTTGCTCTCCTTCTGCCCCTGCCCGCTTGCTCACCCTCTCCCCCCACCCACTCACCCTCTCCCCCGCCTGCTCGCTCACCCTCTCTTCCTGCTTGCGCACTCACCTGTCATCCACACTGCCCCCTGCTTGCTCTCAATCCTGCCTGCTTCCTTGCCCTCTCCCGCCCCGCTGCCCGCTCGCTTGCCCGCCCCCCTGCCATCCTGCCCCCCTGCCTGGTAGGTTGGTAGGTGGGTGAGGCTTGCATGCGGGTGCCAGGGCCCAGGGCAGGCAGGTTTCCAAGGGCCCTGGCATGCCTGGGGCTGGCTCTGTTGGCAGGGATGTTATGCCATGTTGGCTATTTATTCAGCATTCGTTCTTATTTGTTTGCAGGGAGGTTATACAACAATGCATCAAGCAATTGTTGTCCCACACTTTCCAGTGTGTTTTTGCATCACTTTCCTTGTCACAAAAAGTCATTTTTGTTCAAAGTGGGTTTGTTGTGCAAAAGTCCCAAATCCCATTTAATTGTACAACCTGAATTTGTGATATGTGATTCAATCCCACCTGCAAAATAACTACAGTCTGAAAACAGGCAAAGTTAAGGGTGCTTATTCATACTGCAAAACCAGCCCATTAGCTTCTTCATGGCTAGGCAGAGAAATAAAGCTTATTATGGAATGCATGAATCCATGAGCTCCTTGAAAAATAGTAAATGGATTGATGGATATTATGTAGTTAGAGAAATGCAGAGCAACTGATCAGGGCTAGCAGGTAGGTGATCGACATTGTCAAGGAGTAAGAGTACAGGCAGTCAACATGATGCCCATCAGATGTTTTTGGAGTAGAACTCCCATAAACTGCAGCCAGCATGGTCAACATTCAGGAATGAGAGGAGATGTAGTCCAACAACATCTGAAGGGTACCCCTGGGCTAGAGTGACAAGGTACAAAGGAGGACCAGGTTCCTATACCTTGCCAATTTTATAGAAGAGGGAATTTTAGTAGACAAAGTTTTTTCTCACCTACATATAAGCTGTACCTTCTTCTATTCAACCATTAAAAGGACAAAGGTCTTGCCTAAAGTTGGCAGCTGTACTCCTTCTAGGGCTATGTGTAGTTGAGACGTAGAGAAGATGCAAGCAGGGGGCCTGCATGCATCATCTTCCCCTCATCACTGTCTAACCACCCTGCCTTTTGGCAGTCCCGTATTGCTCCAGGTAGACCAAATTCAACTTGCGGGTAATCCGAGGCTGCCTCAAATTGCTCTGGCCAGATACCAGGTCGACCCAGATTGGCTCGAGTTGGTTCAGGATCCAGGATTTGGCTGGAGCCAGTGCACAGCCCTAATTCCTTCATCTCCAAAATCAACCTGAAGCAGCTTCATATTAAAAAAAAAAAGCTAAAATGGACTGGATTGTAATGCATTAGATTATTTTAACTGAATTAAAAACACTTCTATTTTTTAAAAAAAGTCTGCTTTTATTCCAAAATAAAAAGATACAAACTGCATTTGGATCCTTGAATCCAACACCAATAGAATATATTTTTGCATTAGGAACCTAGGAAGGTGCCTTACACCAAGTCCTACCAGCTCAGTATTGCTTTGGCGCTGACTGGCACTGGCTCTCCAAAGTTTCAGGCAGGGAATTTTTCCCTGCCCTGTCTGAAGACGACAGGGATTGAACCTGGGACCTTTTGCATGCAATTGTGTGTTCTGTCACTGGGCTATTTACAGAGCTACATTAAGTATTTGTTCATCGAACAGTTAACAAAATAAATAAATCTGGGGGGGGGATGTCTCTTCTGGTTTCAACTTAGCAAGTGCAAGGCCTAAGTCCCATGAAAGCCAAACTGTAGTGCAGGCTTTTGCTATAGCTAACACTGTTTTGTTGGAATTCCTGCACAGGAGCTGTTCATTTCATGCACTCCTTACTTGAACCTGATCCAGCTAATCGACCTGCTATTAAAGAGGCAATGAAAGACAAATGGCTGAATGACAGTATTATCAGGAAATCACTGAACTCATTTACACATAAAAATAGGTAATTCTTCATCTTCTTCATTTGTTTTCATCTCATGAATAGTATTTCCTATGCTTAAAGCCAATTTAATTAATTCTAGTTCTTCCTTTAAAACTATCACTTTAATGCTACCGATATAAACTGCAATCCAGACCCATTAATAGCCTTCCTCATTACTCCTAAAAGAGGAAAGAAGAAAAGACAGACAGAATTTGAATAAATTGGTTCTGTTCCACTTTATTTTCAACAGCATTCTTAGACAACTTTGTTCCTGAAAAGAAATGTCAACATTATAGCCTATCCCCAAGTTTAGGACTGAGAGACTTTCTAATACCTAGAATTGTTATTGACTGAGGCAGTCAGCCATTGTCTGGGCTGTTCCACTTCGGGCTGCAAGTGGAAACTACCTGATTAGGAGAGGGTCTCCAGATTTTCAGAGAGGGATATTCCCAGCTCTACCTGGAGATGCCAGGATTTAACTTGCAACCTTCTGCACACAAAGGAGATGTTCTGCCACTGAGCTACAGCCGTTCTCTGACATTTCTGTATTTTTACATGTAGGCCTCTGTGTCAAAGATTTAATGCTTTCTCTGGAATCTGCCACCTGAAGTAACTGTTTCACACTGTTTCGTAATAGTAAGGCTATTCTTGTGAGCTCCCTATCAAAAGAGTTTGCCTTGATTTGTTTGTTTTCATGGTGTGAAAGGTTATTGTGTGCTGAATGGTGGAATGACAATGCACAGAAGATTCACCAGCCCATGGAAGAGACCAGGGGAGTCCCTGTGTGTTAAGATGCAGAGAGGGGCCTCCACACGTTCACCAGACTAGACTGAGAAAATATTGGTCGTTTCAATATTGTTGCTCTATGAACAAAAGGAACTTCCATTCATGGAAGAAGAGTTGCACTTAGAGACGAGGTCCTTCCTTTCAACTATTCTTCCATGAACTGAAACTCTTTCCATTCAAGGATCAGCAATGTTGGATGCTGCCTTTTATCTTTAGTAACACTGCCAAAATTCATACTTATTTGGCTTAGAATATGAATTTATCTGGTAATACTCAGTTTTATTATGAATTGAGTGCAAATCTCCTCAAAAAATCCTGATTGTAATCTAAACTCCCTCTCTGTCACCTAATATATTGCTGCAGCAGTAACCAAGGCACCAAGGAGCATGGGAAACATAGTTCTTTAGTGTCCACACTATGGATGTCAGTAGCCTTGGAAACAACATGTCCCAGGATCTTGAACTATGTCATTTCCATGGTGTTCAACATCCATTGTATTCATGCATGTGATGGTTAGTTGCCAGGCAGGCATGGAGGGAGGGAGGCTTCACTTAGAGGCTCCACTGAGACCCAGCTCATTGCCAGTGCTACTTCACTGCAGCAATACAGATGGGGTAGGGTTTGGTGTTCAGATTGAATTTGGAATTGGGATCAGAATAAAAGTTTTTTTGCGGGGTGGAGATGAGGAAATAACAGTTGACTAAGCCCAGTTCCAAACTGAGCCAAGGGGTTGCATCTTTCACGGCTGCCTTAGCATCTTCTTTTTCAGACTTCACCCTGATGAGCTGAATCCTGTCATTTTGAGTTACATGACAGAAACGATGGAGCTCAACTTTTCAGATGTTGTCAATGTCTTGACAAACAACAAACCATCTTCTATAATGGCAACATACTACTTGCTGTTGAGGAAATTAATTAGATATCAAAAGGAGAACAGGACAATGAAGGTGAGATGTGAATCAATGACTGAATGAATAAGCACATGTTGCCTGAACTTTACCTGCAGTTCTGAAAACATAAGGGCTACATAATATCTTGGACCATGGGGAAGCCAGTTCTCAAGCGCTTTTTATTCAGTGCACTTCTAGCTAGCTGTAAGTCAGGTAATCAGGTTGGCCTCCTCGATTTCTAGATTTTCTTTCGTGGCTTAGATTTCTGCATCCCAAGAGGGGGGTGGGGGTGGCAGGACTATAGGGGAGCTATGCTGGTGGTGCTTATTTGGTGGCCCCTGATCCCAGAGAGTGTATGTGGCTGCATTTCATCATCCTCACACTGAATTACTGTGGAGGGTTGGTGTGTGAGCAACAGTGAGAGCTGAGGAAAAAAGATAATGTGGATGCTGCTGCAGCCCAGTTCTGTCCCGTGTAGGTGAAGAGGGCAGCAGCAGAAGATGGATATCCTAGCTTGTTCACAAAGGTGGCCCCTCTGCAGTTGCTAGGGAAATTGTTTGTCAGATGATGGTGTGTGGGGAATCTGAGTGTCTCAGAGAACTATCATGGTTCTTGAATTGAATTATATTGTAACGTAGAGCAGGGATGTGGAACCTTTTTCAACCAACAGGCCAGATCATTAAAGATTTTAAAAATATTGTGTGGTTTATAAATGCTTTAAAATAAATAAATAAAATCTCTCCTCCCAACCCCACACCCACGGGCCAACTTTGACAGACTGGTGAATCATCTGATGTCATAATGATGTCAAGTGATTGACACTTGTCAAAGTGCAATGTGCAAAGTGCTGACTTCCCAAATGCAGAACTTAGTGCTTCCAAAACCCTTGTGCCACATTTATTTGTTTGTTTGTTTGTTCGTTTATTATTTAATTTATATCCTGCCCTTCCTCCCAGCAGGAGCCCAGGGCAGCAAACAAAAGCACTAAAAACACTTTAAAACATCATAAAAACAGACTTTAAAATACATGAAAACAAAACGTCTTTCAAAACATTTTTTAAAACAGCTTCGAAGACATCTTAAAAAAGAAAAAAGAAAAAAAGGTTAAAAATTTTTTTTTTCAAAAAGTTTACAAACATACTCAAAAGCATTTCCAACACAGAAGCAGACTGGGATAAGGTCTCAACTTAAAAGGCTTGTTGAAAGAGGAAGGACATTTCCCAAGCACCCAACAAACAGCTGGTTGTTGGGCCCCTGGGAAGTGCTGTGCAAGGGGCTTTGTAAGCCCTATGCTTGGTGCTTCGGAATGCTATGCAAAGCGTAAGCGTGTACATTGGTATCTCCCTTTTTTTTTAGTAAGTAGCTTTTCTGTTTGAAATCTAAAGAATTACTTAAGATTACCTACAGAAGGATGAGCTTGTACCACCAGGCAGATAGAAATGTGGTCTTACCTGACACAGAGGTTGTCTTGTATTTTATGCAAGCATCTGCCTTCCCTTGGTTTTCTGTGTCTCTCTGTTATGTTTTCACCAATTTACTCTGCTGTTATGTCATCATTTTCATTCAATTATTATGGTGTTGTATGTTTTGGTATCATTTTTAAACATCTTAAGCTTCTGTGAGCTCTCCTTGTTGGAGTGAAAAGTTCCATAAATAATAATAAAACAATAATACATCTGTGTAGGTGTCATGGGTGAAGCAGATCACACTGGGAACCTTAAATATTTTCAGAATTTCTCTTTCGGGTCTTCAAGGCCATGAATTTCAAAGCCATGTAGTATATGTTTAGTTTTATCCCTGGCTATTTAACGCAGAGATACAGAGCTATTAAACAGATAAACAAAACAATACAAAACCCTCTTGGATTATAGCAGAACTTGCTTATAGCCAAATTACTTTAGACATGCTTACAATTTCCCCCCCATTGGTAACATCACTATTATGGGGCTAACAGCTCAGTCATAAATAGCTTGCTCTATGTAGACAGGAACCCAAAATCTAACTTTTAAAGTATAAATGGGTTGGAAATATTTGACTAAAACCAACCTTTCTTACAATGTTAAATCTATGGTGAAAGCTTGTTTTGATACATTTGACTCATGAAGTTATGGCTCTGTGCATATTTCCAGTATATTGCTTTGGCATACTCAATTCTTTCTGAACTTTCCCAGAATGCTCAACTATCTCCAAAGTTCAGCAGGGGGGGAGTTTAATTAATATTTTTGCATGCAAAAGGTACCAGGTTCAATCCCTGGCATCTCCAGGTAGGGTTGGGAAATACTCCTTGTCTTAAACCCTGCTAGTTAATGTAGACAGTACTGAGCTAGATGGACGAATTGCATGACTTGGGATAAGGCAGCTTACTGTGTTTTTACTCTCCCAAGACCATAGACCCTTATTATTGTTGTTGTTTTTATTGCTACTGCTAATACCTAAGGGTTACTATGTATGCTAGAGAGGGAATGGTTAAAAAATTAGATTTTGGGCTTTATTAGTTCCTTACTTCTTGCTCAGAGGAGCTTTCAGATATGTTATAATGACATTCTATTGTCTTTCAAACACTTTCAAACACTTGCTTGGTGTTTGCCTGTTCTCCTGTATCAATACAACAAAGGGGTCATGTAGTGACATGTGAAACATGCCTGGGGAATTCTTTTTCCAGTTACATTTTTCAAATCCCAAGCAACAGAGACCTACAGAAGATTCACCTTATAAGAATGTAAAACGATTCTGTTCATGAATCATACCTTCAGCATGCTCAGTTGCTGGCCTCATTTAATGGCTCTGGATACGTCTGTTCATGTAGTTTTGCTCACGGACAGATAATAGGATGGAGATGGTTGACTTAAGATTTAGTCTAGCTAGCACATGTTTATTTCATACCAGGATGCACTGCATCATGCATTCTGTAGTTTTAAGGCTACATAAATACTTTGTCTGCAAAGTTCATTCTGCAACTGGCATTGCAGGATTTGATGAAAATAAAATGCCTGTGGCAGGGCTTAGTATGATTGCAGGAGATAGTTTGGCAAAAAGGGTTAAAACAGTATGAGAGTGCAACCAATTATTGTGAAAGTTATCAATATGAGAATATCTAATTCTCATTCATATAACCATGACAACAATTAAAACACCTCGGTACAAGATGAATGCAAGACAGGTTTATTAAAAACATGGCAGATATCAGTATGGTCACCATAATTTTTGCAACAGATTTTGCAAATGCCAGAATTCTTTTGTCTTTAAATGTTGACAACAAGCCAAATATCACCTCTGCTTCATCCTCTAGACATTTTGCTGTGCCTGGAGTGGGATGGGGATTCAATGGACCCATTGAGATTGTGACACTTGAGACAAATAATTTACAACAAAGTACTGTTTAATAAATAACTGAAGGCCTCAAATAAGCTAAAGAACTTTCCAGTAAATTCCTATACTGAAGTAGTATTTTACCTCTAGATTGGATGTCATAAATGCTTGGCGAGCAGCTATTCATCCTATATAAAAAGCAGAACAAATGTTTTTTAAAAAACATTCATGGGGATTTATTTTCTGATGTGGGTAAGGGAGAGAGCCAGACCCTTTCACTAACCTCCTATTTGGGTTGTAAAATAAAATGCAATATGGATTTAAACAAGGTGCATCTTAATGCTCTGATGGGGACAATGCCGAGCAATTTAATAATCCCTTGACCTGCATTTGAATCAGATATAAAAACCAGAACCTTAGAAGTTCAAGGCTGAAATCTTCTATTCTCCTCATTTTCTCCATATCGCTACCACTGCAGAACTGTTCCCTGTGGTCTCTTAACTAGTGCTTAGTGAAGAGGACTAAAACATTCAAGAATCATGAGTGCTTTCAACTCCATTTGTGCACTAACTGAAAGGCCAAAAGGCTTTCTCTTTGTAAACTCTCCTGATATTAACTTTAAATAGTTCCCTTGTGAATTTCATCCATCATTCCAACTTGCACTTCTTTTACATTGTCATAAATACTTTCTCTCTCATGTTGGCTTTTAGGCTCATCAAGAAAGCCACGTAACTGACTTTATTTTCCCCTTGACGTTTGTTTATCCAAGATATATAAGCAATTCATTCATATAAGTCCTCAGAATAGGAGCAAGTCCACACATCCATTGTTCCTCACCCAGTGAATGCAAAATCTGATGACTGACTGACTGCATGTATAAAATAGTCATCAATGCTAAGCACCACAGGCAGAACTTTCATAGAATCATAGAATAATAGAATAGTAGAGTTGGAAGGGACCTATAAGGCCATCAAGTCCAACCCCTGCTCAATGCAGGAATCCAAATCAAAGCATAGCACTTCACTCCACTTCAGACGTAGTATTGTTTAAGAGATGACAATACGCATATTCAGCTGAAAGTCACTAAGTGATACATCATCAAATTTATTTATAGTTGTTAATGACTAGTTCAGTGGTTTTGGCTTCCATTCAAACCTTTCAAGAACTGCTTCCAATCCACAAAAAGTAAGACAAGTGCCATTGTTAAGCTGGCTGTATCTTCTATCAATTTGGCATGTTAATTCAATATAGAATGCATAAAAATTAAAAGGCTATTCTTTGACTCATTTATGATAATGCCCTAACATCAGAGAACTTTAAATTCTGGGTCAAGATAACACAAATTATGCACATTCATATTCTGATAAGAGTTGGCCCTTTTCAACATTATTGAACTATTTGAGTGGGGAGCTATTAATCAGCCCCCCTCTCTGGATCGTCACCTTGCGTGTTCCATTGAACCCTGTGAGCAATGCCGTCGGGAGTCATGTACTCCCAGCAGGGTCACCCATGGCGGTAAGGTCAAGGGAGAGGAACCAGACAAAGAACGATCCAAGAAAGTCTTCAATGGCAGAACAGGCAGAGGATAACAATGTGTACGTTACAATGGCTGTGAAGGCAGATGAAGGCTGCAGCAGATAAAAGACTTCCAATCGTCATGGTATTCCTTGCCATTGGATCAAAGCCTTTTTCTGTCAAGATAGTGTGTTGTTCATCGTGCGCCAATCTCCTCACATAAAACAAACTCATGCACAGGCATCTTCCAAGCAAACCAAACCAAACCAAAAGTCCCATGGCGATTGGTGAATGGTGACGGGGGCAGGACTGTGAAATCCGGAAGCCCCTCATCATGGATCGACACATGAGTGGTGGATACAGTCGTCCTGGCTCAAGGACCGAGGCAGTTGAGTAGTTCAGCAGCTATATCCACGACTGAACAGTCCTATTCAGGATCCACTCTGCTTACTCTGTATGGGGAGGGGGCTAGAAAAGGTGCCCTAAACATAGTCTGCCTCATTTCTCTCCCTGACTGGATTACCGCGTCCAATGGGGTCACCACTTAGCTGTTGCAAAAGACAATTGAATTTTGGAACATGGAATATATGGACATTGCTGGACAATACAGATAGTGAACTTTCTGAACGCAGGACTGCCATCATCATGAGGGAGTTGAGACGTTTTAATATTGACATAGCAGCACTCCAAGAAACTTGAAGAGCAGGAGAAGGAAGAAAAAGGAGGTTATACCTTCTTCTGGAAAGGACTGCCTGAACAAGAATGACAATTGTATGGAGTAGGCTTTGCTATTAACAATAATCTTGTGAAGCTCTTGTCAGAAGTTCCTATTGGCATTAATGAACAACTCTCCAGTTAAAACTGGCCCAAAACTAGCAGGCAACTATTGTAAGTGCTTATGCACCAACATTAGATACTGATGAAGACATCAAGGAAAATTTTTATACCCAACTGGACACCATCTTATCAGAGATACCTAAGGAGGATAAAATTATCCGCTTGGGTGATTTCAATGCAAGAGTTGGGCGTGATTTGGATTTATGGCCAGAAACCACTGGGAAAGAAGTAGTTGGCAATAGCAACCTGAATGGAATTCTACTTCTGACTAAATGTGCAGAGCATAATCTTGTTATTACAAACACACTCTTTTGTCAGACAAATAAATTTAAAACATCATGGAAGCACCCTCAGTCAAAACACTGGCATCTCCTGGATTACGTAATTGTCCATGCTAGAGAACGTCTTGATGTACTCCTCACTAGGGCCATGACGAGTGCTGATGACTGCTGGACAGATCACCGATTAATTCGATCCACTATGGCCATTAATATTGTTCCTCAACATAGGCTCCAAAGAAGAAAACCAAGGCGTAAAATGAACATCCATGCCCTTCAAGATCCTATTAAGCGAGCTTGCTTTCAAACAACTCTCAAGAAACATCTACCGATGGAACTCCCTGAAAACTGTTGAGGAACACTGGATTAAACTGAAGACATCCATTACTGCAGCATGTGAACAAACTATTGGATACCACACTAAGAAACATCAGGATTGGTTTGATGAGAATGATAGTGAGATTGAACATATCATCAACAAGAAAAGGAAAGCCTTCCAGATATGGTAGAAAGACATTAACTGTGCTGCTAAGAAAAAAATCGATACCATTGCAAAGGCTGGGGTCCAAAGAAGAACTAGAGAACTTAAGAACGCCTGGTGGATAAAGAAAGCTTAAGAAATCTAGCACTTTGCAGATGCTCATGATGCACGAGGCTTTTGTAATGCCACACAGGCCATCTATGGACCAACAAATTACTGTACAAATCCCTTACGTTCAATGGATGGTAGCAAACTTCTTAAGGATAAAGAGTCTATTTAAAGAGTCTGCACTGATGAAGCTGATGAGGTCTTCTCGCATATTCCACACCAACAAACTAGAGACGAGCTTGCAGTATCCCCTAATTTGGATGAAGTCAGTAAAGCCATCAATCAAATGAAGAACAACAAAGCCAGTGGACCTGATGGGATTCCTGCTGAAGTCTTTAAAGAAGGTGGACCTGAACTTACACAACAGCTTCATAAGCTCATCGAAAAAATCTGGATGAGGGAGGAGATCCCGGAAGACTTTAGGAACCCATAATTATCACCCTTTTTAAGAGGGGTGATAGAACAGATTGCGGGAACTATTGAGGTATGTCTTTTCTTGCTACCGCAGGTAAAATCCTTGCAAGGATCCTCGCAAATCGCCTCCTGCCAATCTCAGAGGATGTCCTCCCAGAATCTCAAAATGGTTTCGGCCCTTCCAGGGGGACAGTGGACATGATCTTCACTGCATGACAGCTTCAAGAAAAATGCCGGGAGCAGCATCAACCTTTATATATGGCTTTTATTGATCTGACTAAGGCCTTTGACACTGTGAATCAAACCGCTCTCTGGACCATCCTTCTGAAAACTGGATGCCCTGATAAATTTGTGAATATTTTGTGACTCCTTCATGACAACATGACAGCAACAATTTTGGACAACAATGGCTTTCAGAGCAATCCATTCAGAGTCGGATCAGGTGTAAAACAGGGATGCGTCATTGCTCCTACCTTATTTGCTATCTTCATTGCTATGATTCTACACCTTATTGAGGGGAAACTTCTTACTGGTGTGGAAATCATATATCGAACAGATAGAAAGAAAGCAAAAAGTAAGGTAATGTCAACCTCTGTCGTAGAACTTCAGTATGCTGATGATAATGTAGTCTCTGCACATTCAGAGAAAGATCTTCAAACTATCCTAAATGTCTTTGCAGAAGCATATGAAAAGCTTGGTCTCTCACTTAATATTTAAAAAACCAAAGTGCTTCATCAACAGGTGCGAACTAGTCCCTCTGTAGCACCATCAATCCAGCTTAATGGTGTGATGTTGGAGAACGTTGATCACTTCCCCTATCTCAGCAGCCATCTCTCCGTAAAAGCTGACATCAATGCTGAAATTCAACATTGTCTGAGCTCTGCAAGTGCCACATTCTCCCGAATGAAGAGTAGAGTGTTTGAGGATCCAGATATTCGCAGGGAGACCAAAATGCTTATTTACAAAGCCATTGTACTACCGACCTTACTGTATGCCTGTGAAACATGGACCATTTATAAACGTCACTCCCAACTTCTTGAAATATTCCACCAACGCTGCCTCTGGAAAATTCTGCAAATTACTTCAGAAGACAGACGGACTAATGTTAGCGTTTTGGAAGAAGCAAAGACTACCAGTGTTGAAACAATGATCCTTCAACATCAGCTTCGCTGGACCGGCCATGTTGTTCGAATCCCTAATCACCGTCTTCCAAAGCAGCTACTTTACTCCCAACTTAAGGATGGAAAATGGAACATCGGTGGACAGCAAAACAGGTTTAAAGATGTTCTTAAAGTAAATCTAAAAAAATGTAACATGAACATCGACACCTTGGAAATCTTGGCCCATGAACGTCCCAAATGGAGGTCGGCTATTATCAAAGGTGCTGTGGACTTTGAAGAAGCACGAGTACAGGGCGAACGGGACAAATGAGCTAAGTGGAAGGCACGTCAAACAAATCCTCATCACGACCATCTTCCATGTGGAAGCCTATGTCTTCACTGTGGGAGGCTGTGTAGATCCAGAATTGGCCTCCACAGTCACTTATGAACCCACTGTTGTCTTGGAAGACAATCTTACTTGGCCATGAGTGATCACCAATGATATTAATCAGCTGGTAGCAGTTGCTTTTGCAGTGTTATACATACCATTGCATCAAGCCACGGGAACCATTTACACAGAAAACAAATAGCTGAATCCATTCCTTCCTGAATGCTTCTCCATAAGGCTGCGTGCACATGCTGCTGAGTTGGGATCCTGGGGAATTGTGGACTCTGTGTTGAGCCTCCGCTCCCCCATGAGGGCGAGGGAGGGGGAAGACATGAGTTTCAGGTTTCCCAGCTGTCAGAAGGCACGGAAGACCCAGGAGTTGTTGAGTCTCAGCAAGACCTTGGGAAGGGGAGTGAGGTTGAGTCTGGGCCAGTTCCCACGGATGGCGCAGTCTCCAAAGAGGAGAGCGCGCCGCCCCCAGACAGGTCGGATGAGCCGTTGGCAGATGTTTCAGAGCGTACATTGACTCCCCCTTTACCAAGCGGCTCTCGGGATGTTTCAAGTGCGTCACCGCCCCATGACCTCGAGCCGGTTGCTAAGGAGATGGTTCTTTCGGACTAGCCGTTGGAACCGCGCGCCCCGTCACCCCGCTCTCCACATCGCGAGAAATGGATGGGACAGAGGCAGGACTTGTGAAGAAGTCAGAGATTACGATCAAAAACTTTCCCTACTTAAGACTGCTGCTCTCTGGTTTGAGCTGCTGAGTCAACTTTCTTCACACGTTGCAGAGCATGTCTAGAGTGCAGTTAGGGAATTCTAGTGAGCTAGCTTAGAGGTTTCTATGAAGTGCACTGCTTTTGATGTATCCATTACTAAAACAAGATTTAATTGCACCTGTGTCTCAGCCTCGTGAATCCCACTCTGAACAGGACACTCTGGGGAATGAGAGGGGCCACTGGATCTATATATGTGTGTTGCAGATGAACAGTGCTGTACTGACATAGTACAGCAGAGAGCAGTCAGGTTCTGCAGAAGTGTTTAAAAAATAAACACTTTTTTTTAAAAGTCAAATAATTGTATTTAAAAAACAATCACAAGTGATGTTACAGGAACTAGCCAGTAGGTGCCTATGAAAGTAATGCAACCGTACCTCATAGAGCACTACAGATTCTAATAGTTGTGCTAGCTGCTGTGTGTGTGTGTGTCACTTTTTCTCAGTGCCAAAAAATTGCTGTTTGAGTGTTGAAAGAATGTGATTTCCCACAGTAGACATGAGGACACACATTTGATTTCCTACTCCCTCATCAACTAAATCATAACTGTGCTTTGGTTGTTCAGTAAAACTCTTTTCTGGAAAGACCCTAAAGTTTCAATTTATTAAAGTTTAACTTCTCACTTTCTAAAATCCTGACTGCAAACACCTGGTCACAAAAGGTTTAGTTTTAGTCATGATATTTTGTTTGGTGGGAAAACCTACTGGAAATTTGGATTTTAAATGACTACAGGCAACCAAGACCCTTTTTCCATGATCAGGGTTGAGCCATAAATTATTGGATAAGCATAAAACATGGCCTGTCTTGTTACACACAGTGATTTCTCCAAGCAACCTGTTTGCATTTTGTGTGTTTTGTTGTCGAAAAGAGAGTCTGATGATTACAATTTGTCATCAAAACCTTATAGTTAAACCTTGCAGAGATAGTATGCCTGCCGAAAAGCTTCCTGCCCGGGTGCTTAACCAATTAGCTCTTAAGAGGCCTGGCTATAAAACTAGCTATGGCAAGTTTTCTGATGTACGGTATATAAGGGAACAATTTGCAAAATCTAAGATGAAAATTTGTTTTCTTAACCAGGAGTATGCATAATCCTAAAAGATGCTTTGATTGCATTGTCTAAAATTCCTATATCATCTCGTATCCCCACAGTGTGGTTTAAGTAGTACATTTTTTTAACCTACCCATATTGTTCAAGGACACAAAGTCCTTGAAGATAACATATATCATTGCATTTCTCTGAGTTTTGAAAATATTTGATAGGGATAGATTAACCCAAAGGAGTTTCAGATTCTGGAAGACTCTGTCTTTTAATGTACTCTGCTAAGGCACAAAATTCATTCAAGCATTGGGAAAGCCAGTCAGCCTATAAATTTTACCAGTTTTGAAAAAATATTTCAATAGGAGAGCTCAACAAGGAAAACCTCTGCTTTTAAAAAACGTGCTTATCAAGGTTTAATATACTACGTTGGGTTCACTGTCAAAGTATATTAGTAAGTAAGAAAGTAAGTAAAGTTATATCCTGGCTTTCCTCTCGGAGCCCAGGGCAGCAAATAAAACAGCAAAAACACTCTAAAATATCCTAAAAACAGACTTTAAAATATATTAAAACAAATCATCTTTAAAAACATATTAAAACATAACATCGTTAAAAACATCTTTTTTAACAAGCTTTAAAAATATCTTAAAAAGCAATTGCAACACAGACGCAGACTGGGAGAAGGTCTCAACTTACAAGGCTTTGAAAGAGGAAGGTCTCAGTAGACTCTGAAAAGATAACAGAGATGGTGCCTGCCTAATATTTAAGAGGAGGAAATTCCAATGGGTAGGTACCAGAACATTAAAGGTCCACTTCCAAGCTGTATAGGGTTTTGTACAAGAACCAGCACCTTGAACTTAGCCTGGTAGCTAATAGGTAACCAGTGCAATTCATTCAACAGCTGGATGACATGTTGGCTATACCCTGCCCCAGTGAGCAGTTGCACCACTGAATTTTCACCAGCTGCAGTTTCCGGACCAACCTCAAGGGCAGCCCCACATAGAGTGTATTACAGTAATCCAGCCTGGAGGCTACCAGTGTATGGACAACAGTGGTCAGGCTATCCCGGTCCAGAAACTGCCACAGCTGTCTTGCCAGCTGAAGCTGGTAAAAGGCACTCCTAGCCACTGAGGTCACCTGAGCCTCTAGCAACAAGGATGGATCCAGGAGCACCCTCAGACTATGGACCTGCTCTTTCAGAGGGAGTACGCACCATCCAAAGCAGGCAACTGACCAACTATCTGACCTCAGAAACCACCAACCCCCAGCACCTCCATCTTGCTAGGATTCAGACTCAGTTTATTGGCCCTCATCCAGCCCACCACCGAGCCAGGCACCAGTCCAGAGCTTGCATGCCCTCTCCTGATTCAGATGTTACAGAGAAACAGAGCTGGGTATCATCAGGGTACTGCTGACACCTCACCCCAAATCTCCTGATGACCACTCTCAAGGGTTTATATAGATGTTAAACATGTCTACATTCCAAATTAACAGTTCAGTCCCTGCAATCTCCAGTTTAAACTAACTGGGGTGAAATACCTCTACCTAAGACCTTGGACAGCCATCGCCAGGCAGAGTAGATAATCCTCTGCTAGATGGATCCATAGCCTAACTCAGAATAAGGCAGTTTCCTATGTTTAGGACTGCAACCTCAAGCTTCTTTAATAGCCATTCTCTCTGGAAACTGCAGGGTTGTAAGGGGTAGTAATAATGGCGAACAGAGAACTCTCAGCACTCTAATCAACTCACAGTTCCCAGGATTCTTCAGGGGAAGTTATAAAACTGATATATATTTGTTGTGTAGATGTGCCCTGAGAGACTTTTCTGCTTAGTCTACATTTTTCAGACATCTTTCTTTGGTATTCAGTATTGAATCTGAAGGGCCAATCCTCAGATGCTCTAAAGCAAATATGAGTTTTTCCATCAGTGGAATGCAGCTTTAATCTTAATTTCTTTAGTTTTCTTTAACACACAACCCAGCAAAGATTAGATAAAAAATCAATGGGGCTTCAGTTTAGCACAATAACATCCCATTTCATTGTTTTCAGTGGGACTTAGTCACAATAAACTTTGGTGGATTGCACTCATTACCTACCATCAGATGAAAGACCACTGGGGCAGCTTTATTGCATTCCAGTTACAACCACATTCTAGTGAAACTAAATACAAAATGCTAGGTGTGTCAATTTTTACTCATAAGCTAGGAAAAACAGAAGGGGGTAAAAAAAGAGGAAGGCCAAACAAGAAATGGATTGATTCCATAAAGGAAGCCACAGACCTGACCTTTCAAGATCTGAACAGGGTTGTTCACGACAGATGCTATTGGAGGTTGCTGATTCATAGGGTCACCATAAGTTGTAATTGACTTGGAGGCACATAACAACAAAGTTGGTTCCATGGTGCCCAAAATGGGTGCATAAATAAAGCAAACCTCACCAAGCCCCTTTTAGGCCCTATCTCCATCTGTTTCTGCACAGTATGATAGCATAGTATAGATTGTGTTGTGATGCCATGGGTTGTAGCTTTACATCAGTCCTGTTGTTATTGTGCCTACTTGTAAAGAAGATGACACTGGCACAACAGTTAACAGATCCTAAGGAAGTAGAGGCTGGGCATAGGGACTTAAGAAGAGCCCTTCTGGATCAGGCCAAAAGCCCCATCTAATCCAGCACTCCGTTCTCACAGTGGCCAACTAGATGCCTATGGGAGCCTGTAAGCAAGACATGAGCACAATAACACTCTTCCCAGCTGTGATTCCCAGCAACTGATGTCCAAAGGCATACTGCCTCTGACAGTCCTGCACGATCAGACCAAAGGCCCATCTAGGATAACAGTCAGTTTACCACAGTACCAGCTAGTGGCCCATGGGAAGCCCCAAAGCAGGACCTGAGTGTAACAGCTCTCTCCCCACTAGTCCTCCACAGCAACCGGTATGGATCTTGGTATAATCCAGCAAAGGAATTCTTACACTGTTATTACCAAACTTTAGGACTCGAGGACACATTCAAGATGTTGTAAAAGCAAGGAAAGGAATGAATAAATATAGATATTTGAATAAAATGGCACTACCAGGAGATACCAAGTACATTTGTAGAACATGCATTTCTTATAACAGCTCTCATTTGTATATTATTGGCTGCATTGCATATAGATTATTAATTCCAAAAATGTAAACATCCTATTCCATAATCCAGTGTCTTCAGTCTTGGGTCCCCAGATGTTGCTAGACTCTGACTCCTATCATTCCTAGTTAGCTTAGGCAATGGTCAGGGATGATGGGAATTGTTATCCAAAAACACCTTTGGATGCAAGGTTGAAGAACACTGCCATAATCTTTGCAGTCACAGTACCAGTCTTTGCATAATTAGTCAGTCAGTTTAGCTCCAGACTAAGTTAGCTGATCTTAGTTCCCGTTGAAATCAATGAGAATTAACTGGGTCATGACTAACTTTTCACATTGGACCCAAGTTTCACATTGGACCCTTTGAATATTAGGCAGGCGCCATCTCTGCTATCTTTTCGGCGCCTTTTGAAGACTTTCCTCTTTCAACAAGCCTTTTAAGTTGAGACCTATCCCAGTCTGCATCTGTGTCAGAATTGTTTAATGTTTTTTAATAATGTTTTAACCCTTTTTTAAAGTTGTTTTTTAAATGTTTTTAATGCTGTTTTGTTTTAATGTATTTTAAGATCTGTTTTATGATGTTTTGAAGTGTTTTAGTGCTTTGTTTGCTGCCCTGGGCTCCTACTGGGAGGAACGGTGGGACACAAATAAAATAAATAAATAAGTTCAGCTAACTTGGTCTAGATCCAATTCAGGTACCTGAACTTACAACATTTCAGTTTCTTATCACTTGAGCTTTTCCGTGTATAGTAATATTACCAGTGTCTGATATACCTACAGAAAGAGAGTGCACCAGAAACATTAAATGGCAAACTTCCTGAGAACCTAAGTCAAGATGCATATATACCAGCTTCTCAAAAGACCGAAGAGGTTACAACAGAAAACTTGAAAAGCTGTGAGAATAAAATGTTTCCTTCTGTGCTGAACTCAGAAATGCCGTACACTATCGAGGAAGATGAAATTGCTATCACTTTGGAAAACCAAGGAATTTTGCCAGAAGGTAATATGCATTCCGTATCTTGATAATCTGGAATGTTTTAAGTTAACAAAAGCTGGAGTGAGCAGGACTTTAATCAACATGAAGGTAACCATGGGACATAAGGTGCATCAGGGGACAGAACCGCAGGCATGGTGGGCAAATATAGCCCTCCAGGTCTGTCTGTCTGGTCTTCAGAACAGAATTCTCCCCAGGCTACACTCTTCATTGAGTCGATAAGGGATGGTGAGCATCCAATATAACGTGTAGAAAAAGGGGTCAAAGACCAGAATGCTGAGGGTGTTTTTGGAAAACTGGTTTTATTGCAAGGTTTTTTCAAAAAAGCCCAACGCGTTTCAGCCCGTAATCACAGGCCTTCATCAGGGGCTATGATAAATTAAAACAGCAATAAATATTACCTTGCAATAAAACCAGTTCTCCAAAAAACCCTCAGCATTCTGGTCTTTGACCCCTTTTTCTACACTCTTCATTGACCATGCTTCAGACCCAGAATGGAATGTGTCCTTGAACGCCAGTTATGCCTCTTCTTTGTTTGGATGGAGGAAATGGGGGTGTTTAGAAACTGGCCTACTTTACAAAGGTAAAGTTCACATTTGTTGCTCCACCCACTTTTGCCTCTGGCCCCACCCACCACAGGCACATGGGCCTTGAAAGGTTGCTCAGAAGGGAACACAGCCCTCAGGTAACATGAAGTTATGTTCTGGCTGAAAATCAAGGCCAGCGCCAGGCATGCTGAGGCCCTTGGGCACCAGCCTGCTCTGCGCCCTGGTGCACACACATGCACACATGCCCCACCTACCTGTCTCTCCTGTCTTGTGCGGCTGCCCACACTGCGCACACAGTGCTACCATTAATCAAGATGGCAGCCAAGGTTTCCCTAAGGGGCTGAAGCCTCCTACGCTATCTTGGTTGATAGCATGCATGCATGCTATGCGGGCAAATCCCTGCCATAAACCAAGATGGCGGCAGGGGCATCAGCGCCTTAGGGAAACCTTGGCAACCATTTTGGTTAATGGCAGCCCTGTGTGTGCAGCGTGTGCAGCCACAAAAGACAGGAGAGACAGGTAGGTGGAGCCAGCGAATGGGTGGGTGGCTTGGAAGCTCCCTCCCTGCACGGATCGTGGAAGGGGAGTGCTACTCCTTCCCCACCCTGTTGAGGGATCCGACCTGGCCACCCTTTAGCGCCAGCCCTGGGTCGAATGCCGGATTCCACAGAGAAGGAGGCAAGCTAGTCAGAAGAAGCACTACTACAGATGGCTCCAACTTGGGCTGCATATACACCATACATTCAAAGTACATCCCTTCCAAAAAAGAACCCCAGGAACTGTAGTTTACCTTCAAAGAACTACATTTCCTAGAATCCTTTACAAACTACTGTACCTGGGATTCTTTTTTGGGGGGGTGCTTTAAAAGTATGATGTGTACTCAGCCTTGCTTCAACAAATGTTGAGAGCAGATAGCCTTTTTAAGGTCCTGGTCTCAGAGTATTTGTCTTAGACTCCACCCCTTGTGACTAACAAGATTCTTAAAGGACCACCCCTTTGGCCCTCATCCAGGCCCTCCTCCAGTGCCTAGCCTCCCACCTGGTTCACTCCCTGTGCCGCTAGGCTGGTGAGGTCCTGGGGGAGGCATTTGGTTCCTTAAGCTCAAGAGAAGGTGCCCATGAGAGTCCAGGCTCTGGCCCTACCCATTCAGGGTTATTGTTTCTCAGCTACAATTAACCCAGATGTGTTGTGACTTAGAGCCAGTGGGCACTTAACATTTGTACCTGGATATGGATAAGCAGATGATGCAAAGTACAGGACCTTTAGTGAAGTCTGAAAGGTGTGTGCATATATAGTCCAGCATGGGTCCTTTTTAATACTGGAAGCAGAAAGCAAGAGTTGTATTCAGCTAAATCCTACTTAGGGTACACCCACTGTAATTAATAAACCTATGTTAGTCATGTTCATTCACTTTGATGGGTCTACTCTGAGTAGGACTATCATTGAATATACCCAAGGAAGGACTGAGCTCCTGCTTTTAAATATCTTAAAGGGACATACATTGCACCCTTAATGCTTATAAGAGGTGGAGTATTTCACTGCAAAATACCAAATGCTATTTTGTATTTACTAGCATTATTCAAATAGTTACATTTAGATGCTGAATAACATGGGAGATAATATGGAGCTAATCAGTAATTCCCCAACACTTAGTGTATCCATTTTTATCTTCATTTTTTACTTTTTTATCACTTTGGAAGAACTTTAAAATCTTATGATCATACCGAATGTCTGTCACAAAGCTGAAGTAGAACATATATTTATACCTATACTGCTTACTGCAACTAATTTCTACATAAACTGATTTCATATACTTATATTCTGTTTAGTTTCCAAGTTTGCAGACAGAGAATTGGTTCATTTTGAGCCTCCTAAATCTCCAAATAATTTTTTTTCATGTGAGCCATTAAATCAGACGCAACTGGAACCACAGGAAAATGCAGAAGATATTAAAGGTTCCACAGAAGCAAGAAAATCATATTTATCTGAGAAGCCACCTTCTGCTTTAGGAAATAACCCAGTATATTTTATGAACCACCAGGCTCAGAGGTCCCTCATGTCATGTACAAGTAGACTAATGCCAAGGTCAGTAATTGAGAACAGACTTGTAGACCAAAGTCCTATGGTTTGCCCAGACACAAGAGTCAAAGACCTTCTGAAAGCAATGGATGAGAGCCTTCCAGCACCAACCTGGCAATACCAAGAAAAAGACAGCTCTGGTTTCTTGATTATGGAATCGCCACGGCTCTCACCTTTACCAAGGCTGAGACAAGTTGCCCTGGGGGACCCCATCACTAAAAAGATCTCATGGCTTGGACTGTCACAG
Source organism: Rhineura floridana (assembly GCF_030035675.1). Taxonomy (NCBI): domain Eukaryota; kingdom Metazoa; phylum Chordata; class Lepidosauria; order Squamata; family Rhineuridae; genus Rhineura; species Rhineura floridana. The sequence goes on from NC_084483.1 coordinate 67,953,856, forward strand.
CAACAAACCAATGGCTCCTCTCCATTTTTTGTCAATTGTTCAAGACCACCCATTTTTCCCATGACCCAACAACAAACACTTATGGTAAGAAGCTTGAGGCAATCTAAAGAAAAGTCCAAAGACTTCTTCAACAGTGGTAAGATTAAGAGGAACTTTGTACAAATCAAACACACATCTAAGGATATGGACCTGAATCTTCCAGTATTATCTACACTATACCAAACACGGTCAGGGAAAAAATCTGAGATTTTAAGGTCAGATTTTGCATAAGTAAAATGCATTCAAAGCTGTATATTAAATGGATGGCAGTAGTTGTGTGTTTGTGTACGTGCCCAAAATGTGAAGAGGCAAAGTTTGGTGAGTAACTAGCGAGAATGTGACAGGAAATAGAGAGGGAATAAGTGATACAGTACAGTTTGCACAGTTAGTTTGCACATTGTAACAAAACGATGAAGCTTTCCCCTCTCCCCAAGACACCATGTTGAATCGCTTAACTTAAATTCCATTGATTTCAATAAGGACAAAGTTCAACTAACAATCTGGTTCCAATCCATAATATATAGACGATCCACAATGGAGGAAAGGAATATTCACTGGCTGGCAGTTTTTGTTTCCATTCCTGTTTTCACAGAACTCATTTCTGAATCCTGTGCCAAATAGTTAAATTTAGTTAGTTTTATTTTTAAAACATTTACACAGTTGTAGGTACTTCAAATGCACTGTTTGTTTGTTATTGTTTTAATACAAGAATCCATGTTCATGATGAAAAACATCAAAGTGTTCTGTGGCACCATAAAGACTACCAGATTTTTGGTGAACACCTGGTGCATCTAAGTCAAATGACTGTGGGTGAAATCCAACGTAATCCTAAGGCAATTGTTGTCAGTGCAAGGATTTCTGCTTCTGCAACAAAATATTCTCCCCCTCTCCTCCCCCCTACCCCCCTAAAACTTGTTCCCCCAACCATCTGAAGCAGATGTGGGAGGGTGCAGGGTTCACACAGAGGGAGAAGAGGGGGGAAGTCCCATTGCATAAATAGAAATCCTTGCACTGAGAATACTGCCCTGAGTACTTCCTAATAAAAGACTTGCTTTGTAATCTTGAACCTATGGTAGATTTTCTTACATCAAGAATGCAGTCCTGTTGCTCATGTTGCTCCTCCGGCTTGGATCCACACATGATGAATCCATGCCTCCACGTGCCATTATGGATGAATCCCAGCACTGGACCTAGAGACATGTATAAAATCTTAGGAGAACTCACTGATTGACTTTAACTCTAATTCACTGGCCAGCATTACACTTAGAGTACATCTCTGTCTAAGCAGTGTGGAAGGAAAAATTTCCCAGTCAATTTATTGTGCTCCAGAGGACAGAGTTTATTGAGAAATACATATACCAATAGTGCTGTTGGAAGAGAGGCTCCGTGGAACCAACTCTACAGAAAAGAGGTGATGCACAGCTTATAATGATTACATGTCATGCACACATGACACCTTTACCAATCCAAATAACCATGCCTTCCCACTTTGGATGGTCACTTAGCACGTTTCGGCCTTGCCTACATTTTTCAGAGATGCATTCTAAAATTCTAAACAGTTCCAAAACCATTTCAGGCTTCATAACATCATTCTGTGACATTCTACTGTTGTTAAAGCCTAACCACACACTTTCCTAATTCTTACTTCATATGTGCTTTTACTCTTAGGCAGATCATAGTTCCTCAAAATATTGCTTCGAATACATTGTGTTTTATAAGCAAGCATTTTATAGCTAAGGCCTGGAGTGGCCTAGATGGCTAAGATGCAAAGACAAGCAGCAATCCCTTTAATGAGGGTCTGAAAAGGGTCAAAGGTCAGAAATCCTTCCTCAGCAGGGACTATAATCAAGAGTTCTTCCATTCTTATGAATAACAGTAAGATGAGGGAGGAACCAGTGTGCTGATGTGGCCCTTCAGAGACATTTTTAGGCACATACAAGCACCTCCTCTGCATGTGCACTGCAGTTCCCCCTCCCTCACAACCATAGCTTCTTGTGCTACGTTTGAACACGGTTGAGAATGGGAGTCATGAGCTAAGCTTGGAGACAGAGTCTTAGAAGCTCTGATATGCAGGGACCCTTTCTGCCTAACCCTGTAGTCCCTAGGTGAAGGGTCATCACCCAGTGGTACAGCATCTGTTTTGCATTAGGGATGGACAAGAAATTAGATTCCGTTTGCATTTCAAACCAAATCTATCAAGTTCACACTTTCTGAAACAATCTGAGAACTGAAACCATTTGCACTTATCTGAATTTTGCAGTGAAGTTTGCCAGTCGAACAATGTTTACAAAAATGCAAATATTAGAGAAAAGTGTGCATAACAGTGAATATATGAGTGAAAATAACGTACAAAAATGCACGAAAAATTGCTTGCAACCTTCTGTACATTAGTCAACACTGCCTACAAAAATGTGTTTATTAGGAGAAATTCACACTAAAATGCTGGAGAATTTTCCTGAGGGTTTTTTAAAAGGAAAAATGTGGATCTGCCGAAATGTGGATAAATGAATTTAAGATTGGAACAATGAGAAACTGAGAGAACCAAACTCTTTCCATCCCTACTTTGCATGCAGGGTTAATCCCAGGCATCTCCAGGTAGGGCTAGGAGAGACTCCCTGTCTGAAATCCTGGAGAGTTGCTGCCAGTCAGTGTCAACAACACTGAGCTAGATGGACCGATGTGCACTTGATATAAGGCAGCTTCCCATGCTCCAGCTGAATTCTCAGTTCCTTCTGATGTCTGGAGCAATGTATAGGAAAGTGCTGGCGCTGATTGTGAGGAAGTGGCAGCAAAGGAAGGAGTTAGAAGGGCTGACAGACTTCTTTCGCTGGAATTACTCGTCACACTGAGCAATACCCTCCTGCACAAGTAGTCCTAGTCACTGAATAAATTGAAAATGCAGTAGAAATTAGTCTTGCCCTTAGGAGTATGAAGGGATACTCACATTTTACTGGTTTCAAAAATGTAATTGAAATGCAAGGGGTTTTTTTAATTGTTTTTTAAGTTAATCTTTAACGGAATCTCAAAATTTCATGGCATTCCTAATAAAAAGTCATGCATTACTTTATCATAATTGTGACTTTTCTTTAATAAAAAAAGAATTAAATCTAGAGTTACTTTGCAGAATAAATTAGGAACAACGGTAGATTCTCACAGTTTTGGCATGCAGGTAATCAAAATAAATGCTCTGTTCCTCAACCCATTTGCCCCAATCCAGAAGTTTCTTGCATATGGGAATTGGCAATGAATACAGAGCTGTTCCTTGATGTTATACTGAATAGCACTATGTCATAACTATCAGTCTAATATTTGTAGAGGCAAATATTGTTTCTGGCCTACACCAATTTAGACTGGAGATGCAGGATGAAATGTTTGAATGCTTCCACATATAAAAACATTATTTAAAAACAACCACCCCACAACATTCCCTGAACGTTCAGAACTAAGATGTCAGAATACAGAACTTGGCATGGCTATAGTCCCAGGCAGAGCTTGGGAAAGTTACTTTTTTGAACTACATCTCCCATCAGCCTCAGCCAGCATGGCCACTGGATGGGGCTGACGGGAGTTGTAGTTCAAAAAAAGTAACTGTTCCAAGCTCTGGTCTCAGGCTATGGTCTGAAAGCACATGAGGCCACCACCTTGCTAAAGCTAAGCAGGTCTGGGTCTGGTTAGTCCCTGGATGGGAAACTGCCTGGGAACCACAAGTATGCTGTCTTGGGTTACATGATGAAAGAAAGGCAGGGTATAAATGTAGGAAATGAATAAAATAAAAGTGTTGTAAGTAAGAAAAGAACAATACCATTTACAAAATCTTCACATTTTTAGAAAACAACAACTAAAAGTCAAATACCTTCATCTCCCTGGTAAAGTGCAGTCCACCAAGGGAAGGGGTCCATCAAAAGAGGGGATTTCTTATCTCCCAAGGACCCATAAAAGGGTCAAAGAAGGAATTGACTCACAGTTGGTTTGCTTCAAGTGTGACTTTATTTCAAGTCTGTGGCTTCATGAGCCAGCCACTAACATGTCCCTGGTTACTGTCACCAGTAAGTACTGTCCTTCTGCAGGGCTTTGGGAGAGAGCCTGCAGATGGCCATTGGCAGGGGAACAAGGTCTCCTTCTTTCGGTGGAGGCCTCTTCCTTAGAGACTTAGCTACTCCAGTCTCTCCTCTAGGCTTCCTCTGCTCCTCTTTTCCAGAGGTTGGAAGTAATTAGTTACAAAAAACGAATTACATGTAATTCATTACTTTTTTGAGGAACGAGTGGGTTATTCCTGTATATTTTGATTGTAATAGAATGAGGAGTAATTTTATTACTTTTGAGGAGTAATTGTAATGTTTCCAGCATTACTTTTGGGCATTACTGGGGGGGGGAGCAGAGGGAGCCTTCTGCTCCTCTGTGAATGAAAATCATGTGCAGCGTCACTCTTCTCTCATGCTCTGTGAGTGGGTAGGAGGCGACAAGGGAGGAGGTGGAGAGCAAGACAGGGGTGGAGTGGAAAAAATTGTTTTAAAAAATGTATGGTGGTAGAGAAGAATAGAGTTGGGGGAAAAGGAGCCGGAGGGCAAGGGCATGGATAAAGGAGGAGAACAAGGCAGCAGCAGAATGGAGATAAAGAACTGTGGAGGTGAAAGATGACAACGTGTGTGTGTGTGTGTGTGTGTGTGTGTGTGTGTGAGAGAGAGAGAGAGAGAGAGAGAGAGAGAGAGAGAGAGAGAGAGAGAGAGAATACCATGTTTGCACTTGGCACACAAAGTGGCCTCTGCTGCCTTCCCTGGCTACTGTGCTGCATTTGCAGTGTTTTAACTTTTTTTAATCTCAGGGGGAAATGTTTGCTTGGGTGGGTGTCCCTTAATTGCTGGCAGAGCAGGGTCCGGGAGGTGGTTAAGTGAGAGAGATTATACTTGCAGGCTGAAAGTGTGTGTGTGTGGGGGGTGCACTTGATTTGATGTGCAAAGATCTGAGTAGTGGCCTCTGCCTCCCTCCCCACCTCCCTTACCAGTGGAGAGACCACCATTGCTATCTTATGGATAAAAAGTATTATTCTGCTACCTCTGTGTGTATGTGTTTATTTTTAATGTTATTTGAGGTGACTTAGGTGTGCAGCAGCCAAGGCCAGCACCTTGTAGGCACTCTAGTTTTTTTTAAAGTTACCTAAGTGTAATTGTAGTGATTATTTTGAGTAATGGTAAAGTAATCAATTACTTTCAGTAATGGTAATTTATTCCTTTTTGGGGCCATGTAACAGTAATTATAATTTATTCCTTTTTATCATCCAAGCTCTGCTCTTTTCCCCTCTCTGATGCACTATATAACCTCCATGTGACCCCATCCTTCATTCTGGCTGAGATCCTGCAGATGTACTCCTTCCATTCCCTCAGACAGATCAATGAGGGGGCCTCACTCAGCTCCTTCTAGCATAGGTAGAGACTCCAGGCAGTGTCCATATATATTCTCTTCAGAAGCTATTGCCTAATGTGGCTATCTAAATCAGTACTGGCAAAGATTCAGGAAGATATACAACTGGCACCTTATACTCCAAAGGTTGTATCTGTGACTGTTGAACTGAAGTGCTGGAGAAAGGACTGTACTGCTTTGGGAATGTACTACCATATGTGGTGGGGTTGCCCAAAGATTCAAAATAATGGGATAAGGTGTTGGTGGGATGTAGCAAATAGATCAAGCACCCTATTCTTAGAAGCCCACTCATTCATTATTGACTGTTTTTTGACAAACAAACCAATACAATTTAAAGAGTTGTTAACCTCTTTATTGGTAGCTGCAAGACAGGTAATAGCAAAGCATTGGAAGGATGTGGATGGATGGATGATACAAGAATGGTTTGACTATGGCATGGAATAATGCACTAGGTGAGAACTGACCAAATAAGTTTGAGTACTCAGATGGACTATGAAGATGGTTTTGTATGGTATGGGTTTATTTAATGAGTGAAGAGACCAAATGAAATTGTAACAGCTCCCTTCACAAATGGCAAACTATAGCACATCGTTGGGAAAAAGAAAAAAAGCTTTATAAGCACAATATATGTAACAATCTCTGTCAAATCTGAATATATAAATCACTAATAGGCTCCTTTTAATATGTGTTGGGGTAGGAGTAGTCGGGGGCCTGGCACTGAGGTAATACTGGGCAGGGGACGTAACAGCGGTGGAAGGCAGACTGGCCGTTACAGGGGAAGTGATACAAGACATCTTTGTGCTTGCTTCCCTTCTGGTCCCCCTCCCAAGCCCTGGGACACTGGTAGATATGCTGGGAACTCCTTGGATCTTACTGTCCTGCTGATAAATGCAAGGTCAGTAACTAATAAAACCACTTTAATTCAGGATTTAATCCTGGATGAATGCACTGTCATTGCTTGTATTACCAAAACCTGGCTAAATGACCAGAGTAGAGTGGGACTTTCCCAGATCTGCCCACCAGGTTTTGTGGCACTCCAGCAGCCTAGATCCAGGGGACAGGGAGGTAGGGTCACAAGTGTCTGCAGGGAATCCATCTCCACTGTCAGGTACCCTGTTCCGAACACCTCCAGCTTTGAGTGTGTATGGGTCAGGGAGACAGAGTGTGGATTCTGTTGGTGTACCGTCCACCCCGCTGCCCAACAGTCTCCTTCTCTGAGCTGGTGGAGCTGGTCTCGGCATTGGTGTTGAGGTTTCCCAGGCTGATTGTCCTGGATGACTTTGACATATATGCTGAGGTTAGACTCACAGGACTTCATGGCTGCCATGACAACCACGGGGCTGTCTCTAATATCATCTGGACCAACAACTAATATCATCTGGACTCTGCTGTCATGGACAGATCACCACCTGATAAGCTTTAGACTTTGTGACCCCGGTAACCTTCACAGGGGTGAAGGGCCAATTAAGATAGTCCGCCCACAGAGACTCATGGATCCGGATGGTTTCCTGAATGCTCTGGGAGATGTTTCCAGCATGGCTGGCGATACAGCTGAAGCCCTGGTCAATATCTCAGAGAGGAGGTCAGGTCTCCTGCTCCCCTGGTACATTCATTATAGCGGCTCAATTTCTCTGCTTTTTAAAGTTTGATAGAAATATCTGTTGGCTGTAAGTACGTCCTTAAGCCACATTATTTTCTTTTGCCTGTTAGCGAATTTTTTCTGATTTTTCATCTGGGAGGTAAGAAATGGGATCCTGTGAAAGTTTGCTGAGAATGGGTTGATCATTTGAATGCTTACTGAGTTCAGTGGGATTTACTCCCCTGCAATCGTGCTTAGGATAGGTGAAACTGACCACAGGGGATAGGGTGGAGGGGAGGAGGAGGAAGAGCCGAGTGGAAGAGGGAGATGGGAGTAGGCAGGAGTGGAAAGGGAGGAGGAGGGCAGGTTTGATCATTTGAATGCTTTTTGAGTTCAGTGGGATTTTCTCCCCTGCAATCATGCTCAGGATAGGTGAAATTGACCACTGGATGGGGAGGGGAGGAAGAGGAAGATCAAAGTGGAGGAGGGAGAAGGGAGTAGGCAGGAGTGGGAGGGCAGGAGTAGGGCAGGTTTGATCACTTGCATTCTTATTGAGTTCAGTGGGATTTACTCCTGTGCAATCATATTTAGGATAGGTAAAACTGATCATGGGAGGGAGGGAGGGAGGGCTGGAGTGGGCAGGGAAGGAGGAAGAAGAAAGGGGAGGGGAGGAAGAAGGGAGGAGGAAGAGAGAGGTTAGGGGAAGGAAGGAAAAGGCAGATCTGGTCATTTGCATGCTTATTGAGTTCAATGGGATTTACTCCCATGCATTCATGCTTAAAATAGGCAAAACTGACCATGGGGGAGAAGGACGGGGAGGGGAGAGGGAGAAGGAGGAGGAGGGGAGAGGGGGATTGGAAGGGGAGGGGGAGGAAGGGCAAAGGGGGGAGAAGGGGCAAGAGGAAGGGGATAGGAGGGGGAGGAGGGGAGGGCAGGTTTGATCATTTGCATACTTTTTTAGTTCAGTGGGATTTACTCCTGTGCAATCATGGTTAGGATAAGTGAAACTGACCTGGGGGAGGGACAGGGAGGGCAGGAGGAAGGCAGGAAGGGGAGGGAGGAAGAGGTAAGGGAGGGGAGATTGGGTGGGTGGGCACTGGGCCGAGGGGAAGCCCCTTTCCAAAAGGAAAACAGTATAAATAGTATCATTCTTTTTCAGGGTTTCCCCCACCTTTTTATTCTACAGCAGCCACATGTAGTCTCCCACCCAAATTTAAAGCAAAGCTGTCCCTGGCCACATTCACACCAAACCTTTATTCCACTTTTGACAGTCATGACTTCCCCCAAAGAATCCTGGGAAGTGTAGTTACTGAAGGGTGCTGAGAGTTGCTAGGAAATGCCCTGTTCCCCTCACAGAGCTTCAATCAGAGTGGCTGACTGTTAAACCACTCTGGCCACTGGAGCTCTGTCAGGGGAATAGGAGTCTCCTCTCAGCACCCTTCACAAACTACACTTCCCAGGATTCTTTGGGAGAAGCCATGACTGTCTAAAGTGAAATAAAGATCTGGTGTGGGTGTGGCCCCATGATTAGGCAAGCCCAGCAGCTGTGAGTCTGGCTTTTAGAACACTGACAGTTGGTTCTTACTGAGCATGCCCAGGCTTATCATTGACTTCAGTGCTAAATTTATTAAATTAATTAAAAATCAGCTAGGCATTTTTTAACTTTTAAACTGCAGAAGATGAAGGTCAGAGTATGGGGCAAGGTCAGTAATAGGATTACAAGTACTCTGTGAACATGGAGAAGAGAAATAAAATAAGAATGATATGTTTACTGTTGTGACCACCTCAGAATGAAGTGGGGTGGTCTTGTGGATCCCAACTCATCAGTCAGACCACTGATGCTGACCATTAAGATTCCAAGCAGAGACACATTTTCTTTGAAATTGTAAAACTAACAATGCAATCCTGTACATGTCCATTTCCAGGTAGGGATGTAGGAGGAACTTGTTTGGTCCACATTTATATGTGAATCTACCTAATTTGCACTTCCTGAACCAATATGCAAGCCAAAACACAACTATCCTTCCAAATTTGCACTTCTCTGAATTTTGCTATGCAGTTCTCCAACCTGCTCCCTAAAAACATATATTATTTTTAAAAACATATATTAGGGAAAAGGGCAGACGAAAATGCTTATATTAGTGAAAATAATACACAAAATTAATTATATTTGGGGGAAATGCATGCAAAAATGTATGCAATAGGCAAATTGCACACAAAAATGTGTATATTACATGAAATGCACATAAAAACCAATACAGTATTTTATGCAGACATTTCTACAATAGATTAACCAACTGATGTGGAAATGGAAAGCCCTGGACCCCAGACTGGAGAAATCGAGAGAAACTAAAATTGACAGATTCATCCATCCCCACTTCCATGTAAGTGTGTATAGGATTGCAGCCTTAAGACAGAAAGATTTGATTAGGAGACACTTGCTCAGGATGATCTATTGCTTTTTATAATGTATCCCTAACCACACTATCCTTTTAGCAATAAAAATACATTATAGTTAATAATTTAGCAGTGAAGGAAATTTTGTTTAGCCTCTAAATAGCCTCTGAATAATTAAGAAGGCGTTCTGACACCAGATAGCTTTTTCAGTGCAGTGACATCTACCTTGTGTAAAATGGTGAAGAGAGATTGAAATGAATGAACTGTCCCCTGAAGACTCTCACATTACGGCTTATGAATGCACTCTCCAAATCAGAAGCCAATGAAAAAGAACACGGCTACTCATATTCAGCGGAGAGAGAACCAGCTGACCACTTGTTCACTTCTCACACACAATCTGTTGAAAATCTATGTCTAATAGAAATCAAACGATGGATATTTGGTTCATGCATTTATGTATATGTTTCAATTAAAAGACTTTTAAAAAAAATAATAAAAAAGTTCTGAAGCGTTGGATTTAAAAAAGGAATGGAGCCTGATAGCTAAGGGGTGGTGCCTGCCAAAACAGGGGTGGAGCCTGGTAAGACAGAAGTAGAACCTAGTAGTTTGTGGGCAGAGGATTGAACTTGGTGGTAAGGCGGAAGGTCTGGCTATGCCTGGTACTTCAGTGTGAAGCCTGATGAGCTGTGGGAGAAGCAAACAGAAAAACTGTCAAACCAGACAAAAAATAGTTGGCCCACTTGATTCTGGCTCAGAGATTGTAATCCTTTTCCTGGACACCTCAAAGGCTAAAACGCTGAAACTCAGAGACCTGGCAACCCCTGAAAGGAAAGTGAGAAGAGGAATGGAGTGTCTGACACAGAGAAGTTACAAGGGAGGACTGAGAGGGGAGACAAAAATCAGGAGACAAAACCAGATTATGAGGAGCAGCTGGTGGCTGGAGAGGTACTGGGGGTAGGAGAAACAGTGAAGGTCGGTGCAGGAAAAACTGTGGTCTAAGGAGGGATAAGAGTAGTTGGGAGAAACAGACCTCTTACGCCCACAGAAAATGAGGCTTTCCTGCACTCTTTATCGCAGACAAAATTAGGTTTGGAAGCATCCAATTCCACTATCTCTGATTATATCACTATAGACATGGCAAGCTCTTATTCTTTATCAACACCAATAACTGCCCAGAAATCTCAGTTTACTAATCCAGCAAATATTAAGACAACCCAAGAAATTCCGTTTGGTTTTATGTGTGAAGGGGAAACAGAATTAGTAAATAGTTTCCACTCATTTACTGACTGCGAACAAACCGTGGTTATAAATTGCAAAACCTTCTCAATAACCTTAGAGCCAAAAGAACAGGGTCCAGAGCTTTGGAGGATTTTGAATTGGGTTCTCCCACAAACAAGCAATTATCCCCCCCAAAGGCTTCTCAAACAATTCTGCCACAACGCTGTTCAAATGTATGTATACCCAGTATGATGTGCGAGGCAATAATTCATGAGACTCACGCATCAACCTGACAAACTTCTCCTTCACCATTAATCTCTACAAAGGAACCAAACTGTCATTTTAAGTCTATAACAAATGCCCACACTGAACTATCCTGTCTTCCACAAAGGGAAAAAATAATAAAAAGGGATCTAAATTTGAATTTGATAAAAATTGTTTCTTGGAATGTTGCTGGCTGGGCTTCAAAATTAAATAGCCCTGGATGTCTAGAATTTTTAAGTACCTATGATGTAATTTGCTTGCAAGAAACCTGGTCCATCAAAAATATTGCTTTGCACGGTTTTTAAACTCTAGAATTAAAAGCTACTCAGGAAAAAAACAGAGGAAGACCAAAGGCTGGTCTAGCAATACTAATTTCTTCTAGAATTGTTGCAAAGATTAAGAAAACTGCCCCTTGTGAACAAATAGCAATTGCAGCTCTAATAGAATTAAATATGTCATCCATTCTTATAATAAATGTTTACATACCTTCATCTCTTCCAAAGGGCAGGTTGATCTTAGTTTGGCAACAGTTGGAAAACTATATAATCCACCTTGAACATAAACATCCAAAGGCCCAACTCATACTTCTAGGAGATCTAAATGCTAGAATCGGTCCAAATAATGATACTCCAAAGGCTTCCCCCCTTTGGGGTGAAATTAACACGGAATTTTTAATTCCGCATTATTATAGAAGCTCTAAAGACCATAAAATTAACCTTGCCGGGATCTGTATGGTCCAATTAGTGGCTTGATTAAACTTAGTAATTATCAACGGGCATAAAGAGGTTGATTCTTCTGCAGAGTTCACGTATATTTCTGGGCGGGGCAGCAGCATGGTGGACTACGTGCTGCTATCTCCTTCTCTAATCTCAAATATCACCACCTTTTCAGTTGGTGATAGGTTAGAAAGTGACCATCTCCCCTTAATACTAAATATCTCTGTTATGGGGGCCCGTAATTCTTTCACGAAATTTTTATATGAAAATTTAACACCAGGAAACGTTTATTATAAGAGAGTGCAGTGGTCCGATAGGACCAGCTCCAAGTTTGAGAAATTTTTATTTTCTCCAACGGCCCTAAACTCTAGAGATCAAATAATAAATTTGAACTCTAGTGCAGAGATCTTGTTAAAATATTCTAAGCTATCCTTTGCTTTGGAAAAGCTTTAAAAAAAAGCTAGTCGCCCTCGCAGTCCAATAAACCAAAGGAAACCCAGCTGGTATGATAATGAATGTAAGGCCGCTAAATATGTACTAAGAGAAATTTATAATACCTATAGAGCAACAAACGCAAAAATTCTCCCTCCTGAATATTACTCAGCTAAAAGAACTTATAAAAAGCTAATTTACCAAAAAAAATACCAGGTACAACAAGAAAGTTGGAAGACTCTAATAAATGCTTCCCTAAACAACGATTCCAAACTTTTTTGGGCAATTGTTACTAATGCTTTAGGTTCTACAAACTTTCAGCAATGTAATATTCCAGCTGATACCTGGGTACATCATTTTTCCCAGCAGTTTGATAAATATAGTGAAAATTCCTATGGACTATTGCCTCAGGTCAGCTCAGATTCTTGTCCTGATTGGCCGCCGGTTGCCCAAGATGAAGTAATATGTTTAATTAAAAATCTAAAAAGCGGAAAAGCCCCTGGAATAGATACAATCTTACCAGAAATGCTCAAAACTAACATCCAATGGTGGGCTCCACTGCTCTCATCCCTTTTTACCCAGATAAATTCGACTGGGAAGATACCCTCATCCTGGCTTGAAGCGGTCACCATCCCCTTATTTAAAAAAGGAGATAAGGAAGATCCTGGAAACTATAGGCCCATCAGTCTTCTATCTGCAGTGGGCAAAGTGTATGCATCTTTCTTAAATGTCAAACTACAATCCTGGATAGAAGAAAAAAATATTCTGGGTCCCGAGCAAGCAGGTTTTCGACCAAATAGATCCACTATTGAAGACTGTTTAATATTACGACTCTTGGCAGAAAAATATATGAGCAACAAAAATAGGGGACTTTTTTTCGCTTTTATGGACCTCAAGACTGCATTCGATTCAGTCCCAAGGAATCTTCTATGGGCCAAACTAAATGCGACCTCTATAGATAAGCGTCTTCTATTTCTAATCAGCCAGTTATACCATAGTACTTCTCTGAGGGTGAGATATGGGATAAATGGTGAATTGACCAGACCTATACCAGCACAAGTAGGAGTGCGGCAAGGTTGTGTTTTGGCCCCCTCCTTATTTAATCTTTTTTAAAATGATTTAAGCACAATTTGCTGCAATGAAAATTTTCATTCCCCAAAATTAGCAGGATTAAATTGTCCCCTTCTATTATATGCTGATGATACGGTTCTGATGTCTTTTTCGGAGATTGGCCTTAAATGCCTTCTCAGGGCCTTTATGTGCTATTGTGAAAAAAAAATTCTTGCTATTAATTTCCAAAAGTCTAAAATAATGGTTTTCACCAAAAGAAAACTGACATACCATTGGAAAGTAAAAGATAAAACTTTTGAGCAAGTAAAATTTTTTAAATACCTAGGTATTTTATTCTGTTCCTCACTTTCATGGTCCCTTCATATACAGACTGCAATTCAATCAGCACAAAACGTCTCCAGAGCTTCTATTAGATTTTATTATACTAAAGGAGGCTGTTACATCCCTGCTGCCATGAAAATCTTTAAAATTAAAATACTTTCACATCTTCTCTATGGAGTACCAATTTGGGTTACAGAATTCAATAAAAAAGTAGAAAGGGTTCTTTCGAGCTTTTTATGGGCCATTTTCGGTATGCCAAACTGTGTTTCCCCAGCTGGTCTCAGACTTGAGGCTGGAATAAACTCGATAGAACACATAGCCTGGCTACATGTCTTTAGATTTTGGATCAAGGTAGCTTATTCCGGTCCTTCTTTAGGGTACCTCCACTTAATATGGAGAGACCCTTTTAGAAGCTCGTGGATCAAAACCTACAATAATAAGCTAAAATGTTTAGGCCTGTCCACAGAACTCTTATCATCCTGGGACTCTGAAAAGGCCAATTATATCATCAGCCAGAGAATAAGGGATCTTGATTATCAGTATTTATATTCTAAGGCAACTACATCCTGCTCCCCATTACATTTTGGGCTGAGTTTTTGTTCTTCATCTCAACTGTCATATTTAACAGAACTAACATTTCCCCATTATAGATTTTTGTTTTCTCGTGCGAGGTTTAATTGCTTACCCTCTGCTTATTTAACGGGCCGATACCTAGGAATTCCTATAGAACATCGTTATTGTGTCTGTAATTCAAATTCTCCTGAATCTTTATATCATGTTCTTTTACAGTGTGAGCTATATAATGAACCTAGAACCAAATACATCTTGCCGCTTATTTCAAGGCATCAGGAAAGTTCCCCAGAAGGGGTAGTTCGGTTTCTTTTGTCAGATAAAAACAAAAATAATACTAAGTTAGTTGCTAAATTTCTTTATATTGCCCAAGCCTTACGGAAAAAACAGCTCTAATATCGATCAAATGTCCTTAACATCAAAACTGTGCTTTATCTGACATCTATATTGTCATTTTTAAAAATTATTCATAAAAATTGTTTTTATAAAAAGTATATTCCTGTATAATTGTTGTTTATGTATATCTATCAAGGATTTGTATTTTCATGTTTTGTTCGGGTCTATGACCGTAATAAAAGAAAAGAAAGAAAGAAACAGAGAAAAAGATGGATCAGAAATAGCTAGTAGACTTCCTGCCCCCTACAGAAAATCTCCCCTCAAGTTAGCTGAGCACAATAGTCTTCCCTCAAACTAGATCTCTGTGGGTGGCCGCATGCTGAATGCTCTTACATTTTTAATGCTCTGTTAACTGTATTGGGTCAAAGGTTCAGAAAGGTTGCAGCGAAGGCGACTTGCACTTAAACTTAATCGTCTGCTTTCCAGTCATGCAGGTGGAAAACTCCTCAGCCTTTCCAGGATGCCAACCTCTAGAAGATATGACGCCATTCTTCTAACATATTAAAACTTTTTAAATCAGTAAAAGTTATAAGAGGCCAATCCCTTTATTTTCTACAAGAGACCAACCCAGCAAGCAACCAAACCTAATTTTGCATTCATATCAGTGAGGTATAGGTGACATGAAGGTCATAAAGCCATTCATTTATACATAACAGGTTGTCTCATGTTGGTGAATATCCCTTTCCACCCAGGTAGACACTTTACACTGTGACAGGGTGACTAAACATAGTGCTCAGCAAGATCGATCACTTGTAATCAACAGCTCAGCTTTAATCATGTTTAACTAAGAAGCCTCATTCATTTGTTTCAATGAGTCTTCCTTCCCCCACATGTAAATATTATGAGTGTGCATCAGCTCTGTGTGTACCCTAAATTATGAGGAGAATTGGAGTGATTTGGGGAAGGCCCTCACCTTTCCCACCCTTGGTGCTAGGCAGGGCAGACACCATAGAGTGGCCATGTTGGGCCCTGGCCAATGGCCCCTGTGTCCCAAGGGGCCCCTGAAGGGGCTCTCCTTAGGGTGGGTGGATAGGACTCCCTTTGTGGCAGCATCAGCTCCCGACCCTGCCGGAGATCATGAGAGGCAGCTTCCAGGCACCCCCCTACTGCCGTGCAGGCCCATGACACCTACCTGCATGCCCCACCTACCTCTCCCTTGATGTAAATGCTGGCTGCGCTGCATGCGCAAGCCTGCCATCAACCAAGATGGCAGCTGAGGTTTCCGTAAGGGGTTAATGCCCCTGCCACCATCTTGGTTGATGGCAAGGATGCACACACGTAGCACACACACGTGCCATCAACCAAGATGGCAGTGGAGGCATCAGCCCCTTAGGGAAACCTCAGCCGCCATCTTGGTTGATGGCAGGCTTGTGCACACAGCACAACCAGCATTTACATCAAGGGAGAGGTAGGTGGGGCATGCATGCATACAGGTGTGTGCCAGGCCCCGGGGCAGTCTGGTGCCCAAGGGCCCTGGTATTCCTGGCGCCGGCCCTGGTGCAGGGTCCCATCTTTGATCCCGCCCAGGGTCCTTGCTGGAGCTTTGTGTGGCATTTACCCCACTCTAGTCTTTCTTGATGATTTATGCTATTTTTTCCAATACCCCCTTTCCCTACGCAAGTCAATGGAGAGATGTCTCCAGGAAGAAGAGGCTGTATCCCCAACTATCTGGAGGGGAGACCCTCTCACTAACAGCCATTGGGGTAATATGGTCATTGCAGGGGAATGATATCCCCCCCAATCTTTCTAGGGATCCATACCCATCCCAAAATGGTAAAGTCTGCCCTTGCAGGAGAACCACTGCAGCTATCAGAAATGTGGCAGTTCATCACCTCAGAAGAAGAACAGCACAAACTGGAAAAGACTGTAGGCAGTTATATCCAGGGGTTTTTCAGGACACTTTAAAGTTTGATTTTTTAAAACAAAGGAAAAGTCTGTATCTTTTTCATTTTTTTGCCAGAATTGGATGCAACTTGTTATCATGTCACTATAAATTTCATCCAATTCTGGCAGAATGAAAAAGATATAGACTTTTCCTTTGTTTTTGTTTTTAAAAAAATAAGTTTTAAAATTGACCTGCACAAAAACTCTGGGGTGTGTCTGCATACAATTTGGTATGTTCAATCTGCTCTTGAAGCCACTATACCTGCAATTTCATCCACTTCCATGAAAAGAAAAAAAAGCATAGCTCTTTTTAGATTCCCCATTATAGTGAAAGGGGGGGACACAGAGAAGAGCTTTATTTTAAACTAATTCAGTTCTGAACAACAAATCTGGGCATGGGGGAGAAATTTTATTCAGTTTGCATTTAAGGGCAAACCTACCTAATTTACACCTTCCAAAACAATATTATGAACTGAAACACATCCTTCTTGGAAATTCATACTACTCTGTATTTTGCAGTGCAGTTCTTCAGTCAAGTAATATGTACATAAAATACATATATTACTGAAATATATACAAAAAATTATATTAGGCAAAATTGTTTTGCAGAAAGGTGGATATTATAAGAAATTTGCATTAAAATGATGAATTTTCATGAAAAAAAATTAAATAAAACATATCACTAACTGATGTAAAAATCTGGATAACTGAACTTAAGCTGGAAAAATAAGAAACTGAGAGAAACCAAAATGGACAGATTCACACATCCCTACTCAGATTGGACAGACACTGAGTTGCTCTTACGGTCTGAAGGCACATGAGGCCAGCACTCTGCTGAAGCTAAGCAGGGTCTTGTCTGGTCAGTGCCTGGATGGGAGACTGCCTGGGAACCATATGTAAGCCGCCTTGGGTTTCTATCATGAAAACAAAGGCAGGGTATAAATGTAATAAATACTAAGAATAATAATAAATAGATCAGGCTGCTTCCCAAAGCTACAGTACAGATACAGATCTCAAGTCAAATCTTGTGATCAGTGCACACCCCTAGCAAATATGTTTAGAATTGCATCCCTAGACCTTTGCACATTTCTTCCTCATCTGCAAAACTCAGTATGGAACTTGTGTGGGGGGTTTTCTGAGATAAATTTGAGAAAACAAGCTCTAAGACTAGCTACAGGATCTGTTTAAAGCATATGGCTCACAGGTGCCTCAATGTCAATCTTCTTTCCTTGTTACAGATTAGATGCAAAATCAGACAAAAGTCTCTACTTTCATCATTTTTCAAACTAACCACCTCAGACATCAAAGAGGTAGTTCCGCCTCTCTCTAAGCTATTTTTTCCCTTGGGATACTGCTTGTGTACTCCATAGCTTCCTAGTTCCTATAATCAGTGATAGATTTCTTCTTGTGATTCCTACTCCTGTGGTTTCATGGATTCTTTCTTATGATTCCCACTTCTGTGGTCCAGCGAAGATGGGTATCACTGCGCCTCCAATAAACAAAGTAAAAACAAAAAAAGAGGAGGTGTTCACTGTTGCTAGTGTTTATTATGTTTCACAGTAGAAGGACCCCTTCTCTAGGAGCTTGAAAAACTTACAGAAGTCTAGAAATTCAGAGGATAAATAATTATTCAAATCTACCTGCAGAAACAGCTTGCGGAAATAGCAGCGCAAAAAGTTTCTTTTCTCTCTCCACATCTGTGTGACAAAGCTTTTTACTAATGTTGAGCTGGAAGTTCTCAGAAGAGAACTTTGGTTCAAATTGGTAGGGGCAGGGGAAAAAGAGGGCTAAAATAACCTGGTAATTTTTGTGTAGTTAGATGGGCAAGATTGGGAGTGAGGGTTTTTTGAGCTTCTTCTGGAGCATTCCCTCTGGGAGGCATACTACCAAAGGACATAGCATCACTTCTGGGGGCTTTGGGAAGAACAAAAAGACAGCCATCAAAAGGAATTCCAGAGGCAAAAAAAACATTTTCCCCCAACAGACTAAAATGGTTCTGATTTACCACCAGGGATCGGGCAGCAACATGAGGATTACTTTAGGCTAGCCCTTCCTTTTACAGCAAGGAGATGAACATTATCACCTGCAAGTGTCTACAAGGCAAGCTACAGAGCATATCTGAGTAGAGAAATCCTCACATGCAAGTTCAAGCATTATGCTCTGATTGCCTGCATTTACTTTTCCTCAGTATATCCAGACATGCATTTGTCCCCCCTTTAGATTTTTGTGCCTTTCACCTTAATTCCTTTTTTCTCTTTGTGTAAAGTAATTCCCACTTGCTACATCTGTGCTTTCACCCCATTGTGCCTGTCTGAACTAGAGCTCTTAAAAAAAACCCTGTTCCTAGCTAAAAGGAAATTTCCTCCAAATGTTTTATCATGGTGGATTTTTTTTTAAAAAAAGCATTAAACTAGCTGCTTTTTAATGATATGTTTAAAATTAAACATTCCCAGATGTGTTGTATATTATGGACAAACCATATCCTTCAGTTCAAGTACCCTGCTTATTTTAAAATCTGAAACTAACTATAAATGTAAACCAGTATTTATTTTCAAACACCTGGAAAAAATTACCAAATTCTTAGGTGTGCATTGTAATGAGAACAAATACAAAAGAGTGTGAATTCTTGGGTTTCAGTATCTATTTTTAAATTGTTTCTCAAAGAAGTTTTCTATTTAGATTTAATGAGATTCTAACAACATTTTTTTTAAAATCCCAGATGATTACTAAAGACATATTCCTGTAGGTTTCGCACACATAATTTAAATGTTCCTTAAACAGTGTTTCAGATCATTGTTTGGCATTCTAAATGAGTTATCTTCCTAAATAAGTTGAATTATTAAATTTTACAAAAACAAACACATACTACAGGGG
The DNA here is from genome assembly GCF_030035675.1 of Rhineura floridana. Taxonomy (NCBI): domain Eukaryota; kingdom Metazoa; phylum Chordata; class Lepidosauria; order Squamata; family Rhineuridae; genus Rhineura; species Rhineura floridana. The sequence goes on from NC_084483.1 coordinate 67,973,035, forward strand.
GAATTGACTGTTTTGCAAGAAACACAAATCATTGCAGTTTCTCAGCTCTGATGGATCTGTTTTTTAAATGGTTTGGCTGCATCCTGCGTACAATTAGGACACTAAAATCCCAATAACTTTCACAAGAATTTCAACTGCTTGTGTGTGCTGGATTGCAGTCCTGATGATTTTAAGGCACTCATTTTAAAGGCACCTAAAATCAATCAGTTAAAATGTCCCTATGTAGTACTAGAGAATACCAGAAGAGAAAGATTACTGTGATCCGCTGGTCATGGGAGTCAGGAAAGCTGCTCTGCATTATTCCCCATAATAGACTCAGGAATTTACCAGGTGGGGAATTCAGATGTACATTTGCCTGCCCCATTCTTCTTGATATGTTCTCTAAAACAGCTCTGTACTAACGCTGTAGACGTCCAGAGGATCATCTCAACTTCTCATGGATATGGTTCAGGGCCTTCACCAGGGGTTGGCATTGTCAGGCACCTTTCGAGGCTCATGACCCAAAAGGGGATCCACTGCCAAACCCTGGAGCTTCCTGGTCCTGCCGTTCCTCCTCATGCTGCTTCTGCCTGTTCACCTGTCCTCGCCAAGTGAGTGAGCAATGACAGGAGTAAAACAAGGAGCAGTAACCTTGTCAGCTTACCTTCTTTTGGAGGTGGTATGAATGGGCTCAGGGAAGAAGCAAATGAATTGGCAGTGACAACAGTAGTCTGAAGAAGGTGGGTCCACTGAGAGAATCTTGCCCAAGAGCCACCAAACATGGAACTGGCACTGATTTGGTTAACCAGCTAGAGCATATTGGGTATTATCTGTACATTGTTGCATAGGGGGAAATGTGCCCCTTTTACATGATATTGCTATCACAAACTGGCATCAGTATCCTTAGGTGTTGCTGAGTTTCAGCTCCCGTCATCCTGACCTTGGTCAATTGCTGTACTGGCTGGGGCTGTAATCCAACAACATCTGGAGGCAGGGATGGTTCTAAAGGGCAGCCAGGTTGGGCCTGAGGGGCCTCCCACTCCCCTTCCACGATCCACGCCCCCCACTTACCTGTCAGCCAGCTTTTTAGCATTGCCCTTAATGAAGATGGCAGCTGCAGCTTCCCTAAGGTACTGAAGCCGCTGCCGCCATCTTAGTTGATGGCAGAGATGTGCGCGCAAAGCACACACATGTGCAATCAACAAAGATGGCGGTGGAGGCTTCATTCCCCTTAGGGAAACCGCAGTTGCCATCTTCATTAAGGGCAATGGTAAAGACTAGACAGATAGGGGGGCTGTGGGGGGGCAGTGCGCATGCACGTATGCACGTGCACACACACACACACACACACACTGGGGGGCCAGGGCAAGCTGATGCCCAAGGGTCCCTGCATGCCTGGAGCTGGCCCTGTCTGGAGGCACAGCCATGCTTAATGGCTTACAGGGTGATCACTCTCTGTCCCCCAGTCTCTCTGCACCTTAAAATCACAATAAAATCATCATAAAATCAAACACTACATTAAAATGCCTGCTAGAACAAAAAAATCTTAACACACCTGAAGTTCAACAAGGAGGGTGTCTGTCTAATCTCAATTGCGAGGGAGTTCCACAGGATTGGAACACAACTAATATCTGGTCTAATCACCTAAACCAGAGATGAGGAGCCAGGTGCCCTCCATATGCTGTCAGACTATAACTCCCATCATCCCTAACCATTGGTCAGTCTGGGACTGAGGTACATTGATAGATTCTGACATGCCACAGGTTCCCCATTCCTTGGCCTAGAGCCTTAACAGGGGAGTCTTGCATTATGAGACATTTTGTATATGTAAAACAAACTGATTTTGACCAGTAATTAATAAAAAAGGCAGAAAGATCTCCAGAGAGCGCAAATCTTTTCAAAACTAGTTTTATCCAGATCACAGAGGTATTAATAAAGCATTATCTCTTTACTGAATTGTCCAAGTCATATTCAAGTCAGAACATGACAAGATGAAATGCTTGAGGGACACAGTTAGTTATTAGTGCATTTGTTCCTTCTGGAGTGTGGTGGAATGCAGAATGAGCCACAGACTAATGTTGTAAATGACATTCTCCTTTCAGGTGTATTCCATGAAGTTGGCCATGGGCCATTGCACAAGAAAACATTTCCTATTGTTGATTAGTATAGCAAATCATTCATTAAAGGAGTATCCGGGGGGAGTGGAACAGTGGTGGCACCAGAAAAAAATTATATATTCGGGGGCAAAGTGTGTTTCACAAGGGGAAAGGAATTCGTCCCAGATTTTGGAAAGAGTAATAATGATGCTATGGAAAGCTCAGGGGACACTCAGTGGGCGTGTTGCCCTGTGAGAAGTGTGAATGGTGTTTGTCTTTACTTATGCTCTATTTGTAAATGAATATTTTTTAAAAAACATGTGTCTCCAATGAAACATGTATAATTTACATAAACATATAACATGTAATGTGTATCTTATATAATATACGCAATGAGCAACTACAATGTATAGTAAGATAAAACTGTTATCAAATATAAGACCCTGATAAAAAGATTTTGTTCCAGAAATTAAGGAAAAGAAAAAGGCAAATTCTCCAGATATGGAAGCATTTTGGGCTTTTAACAAGTATGACAGACAGAAACTCAGCAAATGAATTCATTCAGAGCTAAATGAGCATGTCTCAAACCCAGGAAAAACATTACCTAGCCAGAACACCCAAATGATGTATGAGCAAACTGATTTCTAAAAATGCATGAGCTCAGCAGGTTTTCAGTCTAATCTGCTGCTCATGTTTGTCATTGTATTGCAGCAGAATCTGTGGTCCTCTAGATGTTGTTGGACTCCTATTCCAGCCAGCATGGCCAATGGTCAGGGTTTAAGAGAACTGAAGTCCAGAAACATCTGGAGGGCTACAGGTTTCCCACTAGTTTTAGGTTGTGCTTGTGTTATTTTTGTTGTTATGTGCCTCCAAGTCGATTACGACTTATGGCGACCCTATGAATCAGCGACCTCCAAGAGCATCTGTCATGAACCACCCTGTTCAGATCTTGTAAGTTCAGATCTGTGGCTTCCTTTATGGAATCAATCCATCTCTTGTTTGGCCTTCCTCTTTTTCTACTCCCTTCTGTTTTTCCCAGCATTATTATCTTTTCTAATGAATCATGTCTTCTCATTATGTGTCCAAAGTATGATAACCTCAGTTTCATCATTTTAGCTGCTAGTGACAGTTCTGGTTTAATTTGTTGTAACACCCAATTATTTGTCTTTTTCACAGTCCATGGTATGCGCAAAGCTCTCCTTCAGTACCACATTTCAAATGAGTTGATTTTTCTCTTATCCGCCTTTTTCACTGTCCAACTTTCACATCCATACAGAGAGATCGGGAATACCATGATCTGAATGATCCTGACTTTGGTGTTCAGTGATACATCTTTGCATCTGAGGACCTTTTCTAGTTCTCTCACAGCTGCCCTCCCCAGTCCTAGCCTTCTTCTGATTTCTTGACTATTGTCTCCATTTTGGTTAATGACTGTGCCGAGGTATTGATAATGACAAGTTCAATGTCCTCATTGTCAACTTTAAAGTTACATAAATCTTCTGTTGTCATTACTTTAGTCTTCTTGACATTCAGCTGTAGTCCTGGTTTTGTGCTTTCCTATTTAACTTGCATCAGCATTCGTTTCAAATCATTACTGGTTTCTGCTAGTAGTATGGTATTGTCTGCATATCTTAAATTACTGATGTTTCTCCCTCCAGTTTTCACACCTCCTTCATCTTGGTCCAATCTTGCTTTCCGTATGATATGTTCTGCATACAGATTAAACAAATAGGGTGATAAAATACACCCCTGTCTCACACCCTTTCCAATGGGGAACCAATTGGTTTCTCCATATTCTGTCCTTACAGTAGCCTCTTGTGCAGAGTATAGGGTGCGCATCAGGACAATCAGATGCTGTGGCACCCCCATTTCTTTTAAAACATCTCAGCTTCTCATGTGTTATTTTACTGATTTAGTATTTTGAGTCATGTGTGTGGTGAGCTGGGCCCAGAGCTGTGCAACAATGTTTTCCTATCCCCTGCTGCCTCCCTGCATCACATCCCAAGCATTTCCTGATAGGTCCCCCAACCCTCAAGAGAGGATTTTCTGGGGTACAGGAGGTTGCTATGGGGTGGAGTGGCAGGAAAACCCCATTGCATGAGAGGACTTCTGCTTGCACAACCCTTGATCATTGGCCATATATACAAAACCAACACTGCCCATGAGTTGTCACACTATTCTCCACTTCCTGGATTTGAAAATTGTGCTTCATTCTGTGAAGCAGCAACTTTGGACGCTTACTCCTGAGTAGAGCCACTGTTGGGAAGTGTTCAAGCTTGCTGCATGAAATGGAGCCATTACCATTCAGCAGGTAGTCCCGGCTGGTGACTCCATGTTAGTGGGGCAATGGAATCTGCTCTGGATTTTAGTCAGAACTCTGCTCCAGCGCTTTCCAGGAGCAGAGGAGGTAATGATTGACTACCTGAGTTCATGTTGGCCATCAGCAGGTATTTCAAGAATAACAATAGCACTGAATACTGTTTAGGCTTGGGAGAATAGATGCATAGTAATTAAGAGAATAGGAGGGCAATAGCTACAGTTGCATGTTAGAAAAACATTCTTCCCTTTCCACAATATCTTACATTGCTAGTTGTCTCTAAGTAAAAGTACATACTTTCCCCGCTCCCATGCTAGCCAGGCAGCCCCAAAAAAGTTCAGATGATGCATTTCTGTTTTATATCACTTGTCAAGAAAATGAGATGATAATAATAAAATCAATATGCTAGATATCTATATGAAAGATGTTCCACATAGATCAACATAAAGAAAGGCATTGTCTACAGGCTCACAATTGAAAAGAGACAGAAGTTAGACAAGGTGTGTGTGATGTGAAAGGTTGGGCTTTTCCACCTAACGCAGCTTGAGGAAAGGCTGTAGCGGAATGCCAGAGCACCTGCCTTGCATGCAGAAGGTCATTTCCCAGCATCTCCAGGTAGGGCAAGGAGGGACAGCTGTCTTGAAACCCTGGAGACCTGCTACCAGGCAGTGTAGACTGTAGATCGGCCAATGGGTCTGACTTGGTACAAGGCAGCTTCCTATGTTCCTTCCTACAGCCAACTTCAAATTAAAATATAATCTACAGTCTTTCTTATTCCATTATTCTATATGGGGAATGGGGACCCTGAAGCCCTCCACATGCTGCTGGACTCCATCTCATCAGCTCCAGCTAGAATGGCAAACAGTTCTAGATGCAATACACAATAGTATCCTCATTAAGAGTGCAACAATCCTCCAGGTTATCTGGGAAGGCACTGCTTTCTGTCTCATTTATTTCTTAAGTAGTAATATATATAACTACTGTTGTGCAATATGAAATGGACGATTAACTGAAAGGTCCTTAAAGGGAAAAGAGAATTGGCAAACTGTTTGTGTTATATATTTGGAAGCTGCTTTTTGGAGTTGGGTGGAAAATGCATGACAGGCATATCGTTCAGTGGGACAACTTCAAGAGCTATAAAAATGTTAAAGTTATGGGCAACCTCTATTCCCATAAGTTCTGAAGTTCTGCTTTATCGAAGCTTGGGTTTTTGACACAAAGTAGACTTTAATGTTTGTATTCATTTAATTTTCATAGCAGCTTTGTCTGCAGACACTGGTGGGTGGTCATTCTCATCTCCAGGCTGTGAGAAGCTTCTACTGATGAGAAACTTCTTCTACTGATTCCTTCAGATCAAACACTGGATAAGACCAGGCATGTTCTGTTAGTTTTCTGGTCATCTGGCAACTCCAGCTGCTGTTTCCATTTAAAAAACAGTGTGGTAGATACTGCTCTAGGGATGTTGAACTTGTGGCCCTCCAGATGTTGCTGGACTACAGCTTCCATTGTCCCTGACCATTGGCCATACTGACTGATAGGAGCTGGAGTCCAACAGCTTCTGGAGGGCCATATGTTTGCCACCCCTGATCTACAATCTGATGAGGCTGTCCATTAGTCACAATGATGGCAGGTGACCCTAAACAATACAGGCAAAGGCACAGCACTTTGCAAGCCCTGATGATAAATTGGTTGTCAGTGCTTGCAAGGCTCACTGCACAGGATCTTACACAGGAATTTGCACGCACAGCTGATCAGCAGTACCTGCAAACCCCCTTTTGGCCAAGCCCCATCTTTACCTGTCTCACTGTTGATGCTAATGCCATATATGATGTCAGGTTTAGGACAGGTGGGTGTGGCTTATCTGAAATGGCCTCATGGGCCAAATGGGGAGGCATGGTGGACCTAATTAGGTCTGTGGGTTGGAGGATCCACACCGCTTAACTACAGGATGAGGAGATATTTGTGTGACTGTTCACCACAGCTGTGTTCAATGTAAGCAGCACAAAAACAACCCAAAAGAAGCATTTATTAAGGGTATGTGAGTTTTGAAGGGGAGGTTGCTTTTCTCATTTCATTACTCCATTTCTTTCACCATTTTATTTTCCCAGAATTCCCCATATATTGCATCATTCCAGAGCATTTCTTGAGAAAAATATTAGCTGACACAAACATTGTTGCCACCATGGAATGCCCCTGAACGATGCAATATTGGGGCATTATGGGGAAATAAAATGGCAGCTACAAGGAGTGGATGCTGAGCTCAACTCAGCTACTATAAAGGTAAGTCCCACTCTCAACCCTGAATGGGTACATACCTATTTGTACCTGTTTGTTACTTGTATCCATTTCAGAATTAATTAAAATTGAATCAAATGGGTCCAATTCATTTAGTTTTTCTGTTCATCCCAGAATGAATGTACAGCCCCTTCCCTTCTATAAATAGGTCCCAAGCTTTTGCATGAGCACTAAAAAAATGTAAATGGTTGAGAGAGGTACTTCTGGAATTGAACTTGATGGTAAAAGACAATGGAAAGAGCATTTGTCATTGTTTTCAGGTGCTTCATTGTTAAGATTTCATCTTGCCTCCTTTTGGCTTTCAGAGAATATGAAACACTATTGTGGAAGGAGTTTACTTTATGGAAATCCCTTCTGTAGTTTTATTAACTATATTTTCAAAGGTTGAGGAGTCTGTGACATTTTCCTGCATCTATTCATTTCTCAAACATAAAGATGGAAGACTGTTCTTCAGATAAATCTTTCTAGACATACTGTATGCCCAGTTCAATGCCTTTTACCCATGATGCTGTATTTCATTTCATTTTTATGAACAACACTTAATTTAGCACTCTTCCAAATATACTATATATTTTACTACCACAATTTTTCTTTTCATTGAATCAGATTCCCATAGATTATAGAAGTAGAAAGGGCAGCTGGTTATTAGTAGACACACTGCTGTGTTTTAAACATGAGGGTCCCAGCTGACATTTGATAGCTTGGTTATCTGACATTTCCATAAGACCCCATCTGCACTATACATTTAAAGCAATATTATACCACCATAAACAGTCATGACTTCCCCTGAAGAATCCTGGGAACTGAAGTTTGTTAACAGTGCTCGGAGCTGTTAGGAGACCCCTGTTCCCCTCACAGAGCTGCAATTCCCAGAGTTCCCTGTGAAGAGAGATTGATTGTTAAACTACTCTGCAGTTAGTTGCAGAGGTATTGGGAGGGTAGCTCCGCCCCTCAACACCAGCTGCTACTGAATATGAATACTTATAATGTTTCAGAAATCACTGATTACCAGTTGTGGTACAATATCTTGAGTGGTATCACTAGAAGATGACATATGGAATCTGAAGTAGAAACTGAAACAGCAGTTATCACAACAAAATCACTTGTAGTATAATCTTGACCTAAAAACAAACCATGTGGTTACAGATTTTCCCAAGTTCTCAAACCATCTATAGTGACTGACTAGGTTTAGCCTTTGACAGCTTGATTCACTCTAGCAGGAGGTGAGGCAGTACAAATAAATCCAACCACTATATTAATGGCCAATTCAAATGGTAATATATTGTTTTCAAGAAAGCGGTGCACCACACCCTGGATATTATGGGTAAAATTAAGCTAAACAATTGCGTTTGGCAGTCTAGTACTTTACAGTTTTGTGCTCATACAATGTAACATAAAGAAAGTTGTTGATGGTAGCCTGCCTCCCTTTGTAGAAAAACTTGAAGGGACGACAGATAATAGACCTCATGAAATCAAGTTCTAAGTTAGGCCTTCCAGGTTACTGAGGTACTCCTGGTTTTGCTTTTTTCAGTACAGCAGGTCTTTCGTAGACAAAGATATTTTGCTGCTTGAGGCAGAGCAGCAAATTGGTAGTCAAGGTGCATAGTACCAGCCAAATTATTTCAGCACCTGAATATCCCATAAAGTATCTTGTCAGACCCCTACTCAGGGTCTGGTCTCACAACGGATCTTTCACACTGGCCCCAGCACAGGTATCTCACGATCCCACTACTAGGCGCCACCATTTTCAAACTTTCAGCCTCTAAGACCCGAAGCTTCTCCTTTTCCTCAGCCTCCATTCTCAGTTTCACCATCTCAATCTCTCTATCTTTATCTTTTTCCTCATGTTCCCATCTTAACTTCTCCCTTAAATACTCCACATAGGCAGAATTACTTGAGCACCCTTCAGGGGTCTCCTCTCTCACAGACTCTTGGTTTTGGACCGATGTATAACTGATTAGTGTTACATGCAATTCATCTACCCCTCTACCCTCATGAGGTAAATGAAAGGCTATACATTTCTCCATCAGCTCTTCCCTCTTCATTTTCAAGTACTCAGCCATGTTGCTAAGAACTCACAAACTTTACCATACACTTAGAAGTTATCTTTATTATTCCCCACACAATCACACTGCTTTCTGGGGACTCCCTCTTGCTCATATCCCACCACAACTGGCACCACCTGTCAAACCCCTACTCAGGGTCTGGTCTCATAATGGATCACTCACACTGGCCCCAGCACCGATTTCTCATGATCCCACTACTAGGCAGAGCTTGGAAAAGTTACTTTTTTGAACTACAACTCCCATCAGCCCCAGCCAGCTTGGCCACTGGATTGGGCTAATGGGAGTTGTAGTTCAAAAAAGTAACTTTTCCAAGCTCTGCTACTAGGCACCACCACCTGACACTCTGTAATGCAATACTGCCCTGAGACTGTGCCTTAGTCTCCTCCTTAGATTGCTACGTAGTGTCTGGGTGCACTTACAGGCCACAACCTCCCTGTATCTTTCTGCCTTTAAAGATTACAGCCCTGGGTTGCTTTTGGATACCTGCTACTGTTACACCATCCTTTCACCGCTGCCACCATGATACTGTTCCCAGCTTTGGTATTTTCTCTGCCCACCCTTCTGGTCTGTAATGTCCTAGCCAAGGATCAGGCATGTTGTTAAACCAAAACTATTTATTTAATTTACTAATAGGCAAAAAGTGGTGAGTGGTGGCAACACCTGCCATCTTCAGAGATGCAGAATTATATTTTTTATGTTGGTTGGTGTTCTTCTTACTTTGCTTCTTTCCTGTGTTACTAATGTTTCTACAGAGAGTCTAAACCAGAAAATGTTATTTCCCTCATTATTCATCCTAGAAATCTGTGTCAAATTTATTTTCATTAATTTCAAAGTCTTTTTATTGGTCAATGTCATATGATGGTGAAGACAGCCTTTTGTGTGTCAAATTGGAGGTTATGTTCTATTTCTGTTTTGGGTGCATTAACAGTTTGAAACTGCAGTTTGATGTAAAATCAGACTGATTACAATATGTTCCTACTTCACCAATGACTCTAGCTGTTGGAAAAAAGAGGATGCACGTTTTCAGCCTGCTATGTTTAAACCACTTTATTTAAGGCAAGGTGTTCACGAACAATTAAAAACATAAAGCACACATAGCATTTTGCTAGAATATATTTCACCTCCCACTGTTCTATCTTGTGCAAATTGAGACACTTCTGAGGTCCCCTGGGGACTATTCTGCAGAAGTCAGTGCCATTATTCCACAATTATGTTTGGAGTTTTTTTAGTGTAAAATTTTCAAAGGTGTTGCTGTACTTCACATATTCATAGAAATAAAAGCAAAAGAAAATGATTTCCTATAGGAAACGTCACTAAAATTGCAAAGTAATATATCAACTGTCTTAATAACGTTGCTTCCTCCCTGATAAAACAAGATCAGCACAGCACATGTCTTCTTTCTGTTATTTGGGCTGATTGCAGGTGTTGCCACCACTCACCATATGCTCAGAGGTACATGTTACCAAATTCTTCCAAGCTACACAGCAAGTAGATTGGACTGTGAGAGACCAATCAGGAGATTTGGGCTGCGGTGCCACCAATATGCAGATGACACTCAGCTCTATCTCTCGTTTAAGTCCTCACCAGAGTTGGCTGTGGATACCATGTCCAAGTGCCTGGAATCCGTAAGTGAATGGATGGGAAGGAATAGGCTGAAACTAAATCCTGACAAGACTGAGGTGTTGCTCGTGGGAGATAGGGGCAGGTTGGGGGATATAGACCTGGTGTTCAATGTGGTAAGATTACCCTTAAAAGACCAAGTCCGCAGCCTCGGGGTCATTCTTGACTCCCAGCTGTCCATGGAGGCTCAGGTCTTGGTATCAATTACATCTGATAAGGAGGCTGCAACCCTACCTTCCTGCCCATCTGCTCCCACGGGTGATACATGCCCTGGTCTTCTCCCGCTTAGACTACTGTAATGCGCTCTACGTGGGGTTACCCTTGAAAACGGTCTGGAAATTACAACTGATACAGAATGCGGCGGCACGTTTGATTAAGAACAGCCATCGCCGTGATCATATCACTCCGGTGTTAATAGATCTACACTGGCTACCAGTTGTTTACCGGGCCCAATTCAAGGTGTTGGTGTTGACCTTTAAAGCCCTATACGGTTTCGGCCCAGTTTATCTGAAGGAGCGCCTCCAGCATCACCAATTATGCTGCCTAACGAGATAGCCACACAAGACCTTCTCTCGGTCCCACCAGTTAAGATAGCGAGGCTGGTGCGGACCAGAGAGAAGGCATTTTTGATTGTGGCCCCCACCCTCTGGAACTCCCTTCCTTTTGACCTCCGCAATGCCCCTTCCTTGATAGGTTTCTGCCGGGCCTTAAAGACCTGGCTGTTCAGGCAGGCCTACGGGACCTCTGGGGTGGGTTAGTTTTTAATATGGTAATATTATTATTGTTGTGGTCCTCATTGGCTTTTATTGTATTTTTACTGTGAAGTTGTACGTCGCCTAGAGTGACCGTTAATTCGGCCAGATAGGCGACTCACAAATAAATTTTTTTTTATTATTATTATTATTATAATAACCCAAATGGTGTTTGCATTTTGACAAATTTGTAGGGCAGTCCAATATCTCAGAGAGGAGGTCAGGTGTCCTGCTCCCCTGGTGCATTCACTACAGCTGCCCAATTTCCCTGCTTTTTAAAGTTTGATAGAAATATCTGTGGGCTATAGGTACGTTCTTAAACCGCAAGGTTTTTTGCCTATTAGTGAATTTCCTTGCTTTTTAATCTAGGAGGTAAGAAATGGGACCCTGTGCAAGTTTGCTGAGAATGGATTGATCATTTGCACGCTTATTGGGTTCAGTGGGATTTACTCCCCTGCAATCATGCTTAGGATAGGTGAAACTGACCACAGGGGATGGGGAAGGAAGGAGGAGGAGGAGGGAGGGGTGGAAAGGCAGAGGGGAGGACTGGGATGGGAGCAGGCAGGAGGGGGAGGGGAGAAGAAGGACAGATGTGATCATTTGCATGTTTATTGAGTTCAGTGGAATTTACTCCCTTGCAATCATGCTTAGGATAGGTAAAACTGACCAGGGGGGAGGGAGGGAGGGCTGAAGTGAGCAGGGGAGGAGGAAGAAGGAAGAGGGGAGGGGGGAGGAAGGGAGAGGAAAGGGGAAGGAGGGGAAAGGCAGGTCTGATCATTTGCATGATTACTGAGTTCAATCGGATTTACTCCTATGCAATCATTATTAGGATAGGTAAAACTGACCATGTGGGAGGGGGAGAGGGAGGGGGAAGGGGAAGGAGCATATTGGAGGGGGGCAAAGGAAGGGGAAGGGGAGGGCAGGTTTGATCATTTGCGTGCTTATAGAGTTCAATAGTATTTACTTCCATGCAATCATGCTTAAGATAGGTAAAACTGACCATGGGGAGGAGGAAGGGGAGGGGGAGGAGGGGGAAGGGGAAGGATGGGATTGGAAGGGGAAGGGGAGGGGAGGGAGAGGGGGAGGGAGCAGCAAAGGAAGGGGACAGAAGGGGTAAGAGGAAGGGGATAGGAGGCAGGAGAAGGGAGGGTGGGTTTGGTCATTTGCATACTTTTTGAGTTCAGTTGGATTTATTTCTGTGCAATGATGTTTGAAAATGGAAATGGACTGCGTCAACTGGACTTATGGCGACCCTTTTAATAGGGTTTTCATGGTAAATGGTATTCAGATGTGGTTTTACCATTGCCTTCCTCTGAGGCTGAGAGGCAGTGACTGGCCCAAGGTCACCCAATGAATTTCATGGCTGTGTGGAAATTCGAACCCTGGTCTCCCAGGTTGTAGTCCAACACTGACCTGGGGGAGGGGCAGGGAGGGGAGGAGATTGGGTGGGTGGGCACTGGGCAGAAGGGTAGTCCCTTTCCTTTCCAAAAGGAAAACATTGTGAACAGTATCATTGCTTTTCAGCGTTATCCTCACCTTTTTATTCTACAGAAGGCACATGTAGCTTCCCCTGCAAAACTTTTAAAGACACAGAAGACCTCTTGGAGGCTGGGCCTGGAAACCAAGAGGTCTTCTGTATCTTTAAAAGTTGTGGAGGGGAAGGGAGAATTCCACCATGTGGTTTTTCCCATTACAATGTTGCAAGAACACCTGCACTTGGCTGACTTCCTCTTCTCCTAAAGATACAGGATCAGCCTCAGGCCCTGAATCTGGCAACCCTACCTCCCCTCCAAATTTAAAGCAAAGCTGTCCCTGGCCACATCCACACCAGGCCTCTATTACACTTTGGACAATCATTATTTATTTATTTATTTATTTATTTATTTACCACCCCGTAGCCGGAGCTCTCTGGGCGGTTTACAATAACTAAAAACATTAAAAACAAATATACAAATTTAAAAACACATCTTTTAGGAACAATTTAAAACACAATTTAAAACAGTTTAAAACAATTTATCATGGCTTCTCTGAAAGCCATGGCTCAAAGCCAATCATGTCTTCTCTCAAAGAATCCTGGGAAGGGTTAGTGAAGGGTGCTGAGAGTTGCTAGGAGATACCCTGTTCCCCTCACAGACCTTCAATCAGAGTGGCTGACTGTTAAACCATTCTCTCAGGGGAATAGGAGTCTCCTCTCAGCACCCTTCACAAACTACACTTCCCAGGATTCTTTGAGGAAAGCCATGACTGTCTCACGTGAAATCAAGTCTGGTGTGGGTGTGGCCCCCTGATTAGTAAAGCCCAGCAGCTGTGAGGCTTTTAGAACACTGACAGTTGGTTCTTACTGAGCATGCCCTGCGTTATCATTGGCTTCAAGCCAAAATATCTTAAATTAATTAAAAATCAACCAGGCATTTTTTTAAACTTTTTAACTGCAGAAGATGAAGGTCAGAGTATGGGGCAAGGTCAGTGTTAGGATTCCAGGTACTCTGTGAACATGGCTGATTTTTAATGAATTTCAACAGATTATGAGAACTCTGACTGAAAAAAGTTCAAAAGGGATCTGGGTTTTTTCTCTCTCTTTTTAGACTTTGAACTCTCAATTCTCTCTGACTGTTTTGTGTATCGCCATGAAAATTGACAGGATTGTTAAGTAAGCGTTTCTGAGTTCAGGACTGTAAGTTTGGTAAGGTTTTATTTTGAAATGATCTTATGGGAAGCATCAGAATGGCATGGCGGGTATTTTCAATTTAACATTGTGGAATGTGAAAATTCCACGCTGGCTATAGTATACAGCCACTCTTGTGGCTGTATAATAACACAAGGAATAAACAAAATTACTATAAGTTCAGTCAACATGCATGTGGTTACATATAATAGTTTTCTCTTTATAAATCTTAGTCCTGAAAACTGCCTCACTACCCAACTAAACACAAATCCACCCCTCCAAAACCCAGAACCAACCAACCATCATTCTCACATTTATACTTTCAGTCACCCAGATGCTCAGCCAATCACAACTCAGCATTCCTCAACATTCCTACCCATGTACTCCCCCCTCTCACTCACTCTACTTACCACAATTACCCTACAAAACTGACACTTACCATAATTACTGTACAATATTTACAGCGCATCACATACCTCTCCCCCTGTCGGCAGTAAAAATGTGCTCCCTAAGATGGCCCTCATTCTGTCTTAGGAATGAGAGAGAAATGTGAATCAATTCACATTTAAAGCTGAATCTATCAGATCTGCACTTTCCAAAACAATATAAGAACCAAAACACAGCCATACTTCAAAATTTGCACTTTTCCAAATTTTGCAATGAAGTTCTCCAACCAATGTTTACAAAAATGTATATATTAGGGGAAAGTGTGCATAAGAATGCATATATTAATGAAAATAACATAAAAATGCATTATATTAGAAATCACTTCCCAAAATGTGTGCATTAATAAAAACTGCATGCAAATATGTGTTTATCGGGAGAAATTTGCATTAAAATGCTCAAGAATTTGAATGAGCTTTTTTAAAAAAAAAATACAAATTGCTGCAGAAATATGGAAAGCTGGATTTAAGACCGGAAAAATGAGAAACTGAGAGAACTGAAACCGACAGATCCTTCCATCCCTACTCTGTCTAGGAATAGAGCTGGCCCTGGGAACTTCTGGTTGCCATTGTTGGTCAGTTGAAGTAGATGTAGAATTCTTGTCATTCTTAGATCTGATAAGAGACAGTAGTGCATACTGGGGATGCCTCAATGAGCACTGCACATGACCAGAAGTGGTGATGTGAGTGAGAGTGGCTAGCAAGACAGTGACTGCATTCTGCCAAGGCATGCCCTTTCTCCATTGCCACCTCTCCTCAATTTCTGGTAAGGATAGGAAACCCCTTTTCTCTTCCCATCAGTTTCCCCAAAGCAGAAACTAGCAGCAGAGAACGATATCACTTGCTGCTGCTAACCAGGATTCAAGAATTGTTCATAGTAGACACAGTTCAGGACATCAGCGTTAACAGCAGCAGTTTTAAAATCATATGGGTAGAGATATTCACATAGCATTACAATCCCCAAGTCTAGAGATGTGAAGGCTGGGGAAAAACCAGAAAAATTCGGGGGGGGGGACATTTTTCCCGTTTTTTTCCAAAGACTTTTTTTTCTGAAAAATTGAAAAAAATGAAGAAAAATTGAATTATGGAATGTTTTATTTTAGCATGATGAATAAAATGTTTCATTGAATCTTGCCCTCCCTTTTTCTCAGTTCTTTTTATGGGAATGGATGTTTTATGTCTGCTGGACACTGCGGAGGACTAGTGGAGACATAAATAATTTTCTTTGTTATTAATGTTGATGGTTTCTTCTGTTTCTTTTTAAATTGTTTTTTGCCTGCTCCTCATAAACTGGCAAAACGAAAGAGGTTCCTTACAGTTCAGGATCTTGTAGTCCATTTGTTACAAAAAAAGAGTAAATTCAATTTGTAATAATTGTTTTAATAAAATGTACTTTTACTACATTTATATAAATAACATTATGCGAAACCAACTTGTACATAGTTACATTTGATGTTCCTGAAGTAACAAAGTGACTTTCAATCTGTAAAAAGTGCTAATATTGCATTTTTTCAAATTTTCCAACAAAGATCCATTTTTTTCTGGAAAAAACAGAAAAAGTTTTCTTCCATGGCTTCAAAATTTCCAGAAATTTTACATCTCTATCCAAGTCTAAAGAACTCACTAAGAGTAACACATTGATACCCTAACTATAACACAGTGTTAGTTTTCAATGGTTTAGCACAAAAATTGCTTTTGTTGTAACTCTGAATGATCTATTTCCTCACTCCCATCTACTTGGCAGGGAGAGAACAAACTTTACAAAACCAAGTTCCGATGAGACCCAGCTGGTCTCTGGGGCACACCTGCTGTTTCTTTCAGTTCACTGGATTCAGTAATTCTCCAGGGGTAAGGTGGAGTTACTGAAATCCTCCTGAATTGATGACTCTCTTCTATGCATGGCAATTCCATACAACAATACGTAATGCCTAGCCAGCTAGAGAGGAGACTTTAGGTTCCAGTTAGTTTGCTGTTTGTTTTTTAAAGCATGCATTACAAGTACAATGAATTGGACTTTTAACTGGAAAGATGTTGAAGGTCATTTCTACCTTCCTGAATGAAATACTGGCTGTGCTGACCTTGGCTGGAGCTTTATTGTTACTCTCAGTGATGAAGAGAAAGCAAGAGCCAGTGACAATTTGTTCATGCAATTTAAAATATATTATTGAGTCTTCCAGCCACATTGAGAGTTCTTTAATGATCAGCAGATGTGTTGCCTGTGTTAGTTTTCTTTGGACACAAACAGAATCTGCTCAGCCTGTCCCAGAATCCCTTTGGCCTCTCAGTTATGTCTCAAGGCCCACCGCCTAGCTAATTTGGTGTTTGCTCCCTTGTGAGTCATTACAACAGGGCTGGGGAGATTCAGCTGTGTTTGCCTGTGACCTGATGTCACCCTGAGCAATTTTGGTACTTCCCTTCCTCCCATTCATCTTAGCACTTAAAAATATCATTGATTTAATGGCAGTCAAACCACCTAATCAGCAGCTCAAGCTGCAGCTTCTGAATTATTCCTCTAACTACATAATATTTTTGTAAGCTATCAAGCCATCATACACGGTAGTGGGGCACAGAGGCAGGATGGCAGGCAAGAAAAACTGAGGGAGTGAGGGAACCAAGGATGGTAGGTGAGGTGGCAGTCAAGCAAGCAAGTGAATGACCGTGTGGGTGGGGTGTGGGCGGGGAGGTGAGTGAGTGGGTGTCAGTGACAACGCAGGAAGCACCAGTAGCCTGGGCAGGTGGGAGGCTGGTAAGCTGCCTAAACAGGGTGATGGCAAGTGCCTGGGGGCCATTTTGGGAGTTTCTTGGGAATGGGATGGGGCATTTTAGGAGTTGCCTCTTTGTGAGTGTTTGGGATGCCTGGAGAGTGGGTGTTTGTTTGGAAGCCCCTGGCTCTCGTGTGTGTGTGTGTGTGTGTGTCAGAGAGAGAGAGAGTCCCTGTGGGTGGGGGTTGGTGCGCAAAACATGCCAAGGCAAAGTCCCTAGTTATTAAAATAAAGCATTAACTATTTTGATTCCACAAATGATCCAGGTCTACTTTCATGGTCTTCAAAAATTAGAAAGAAAATTCATACCCTGGTGGTTGGTGGGCATTTTGAGGAGGTAGTAAAGCAGACAGTGGTCCAAGATGGTCTGCAGACAAGTCCCTTTCCAACCACAATCTACACACCCCTCTTTGCTTCTGAGTTGGCAGATGTGGTGGAGGCCCTTTGGCAGCTAGATGTGGACTATGTGGTGTCAGTTACTTTATTATTTGAATAATGTTGTTGTGAATCAAAATGGCCCTTTTTCGATACAAATAACATGAACCAGGGCTCGAAACTAAGCCATCCAATTAGCCATCACAAACTTCTTGTGGGAGCAAATTCCAGAGTTTAACTATATGAAGAAGTGCATTCTTTGGTCTGTCCTTGATCATCCAACCTTCAGTTTCATTGGAAGTCCATGAGTTCTAGTGTTATGAGAGAGGGAAAAAAAGGTTTCTCTATCCATAGAATGACAGGAATTCTACTTTTACTTCAATTGGCCAACAATGGCAACCAGTAGTTCCCAGAGCCAGTGAGTGTTGTTGACAGGATTGGAGCCAAAATGGAACCACTGAGAAACAATGTACTAGGGAGAACTGATATAATGAATTTAAAAAAAACTTTCAGGGGCAAAACCTCAAAATCTAAAAAAAACAGGCCTGTGGGGACTAAACATGCTCAGTAGCCATAAAATGTTGGAAAAGAAAAAAATGATGTGTGTGTTTGTGTGTGGAAGTGAAAATGGAACCCCCTGTTTCAGCTCCTTACCGTTTCTGGTGCCCTGGAGAACAATGTGGCTGGCTGGAACCTTGAACAGGATCCTACTAGGATATTTTTATACACATAAAATAAATGATGAGTATTGAGGAGAGTAAAAAAGAAATAACCTTCAGGGAATTGGGGAAACTAGCAAAATTTAGAAAAACCCCAGGTTTTCTAACACTTTCAAAATGGAGACCAGTTCTCCTAGCAGGGTAGCAGACTGAGAATGCTGGAAGTAGTGCAGCAATGGAAGAAAACATCCTGCCTACAGTATCCCAGTGGTTTCAGAGTCAGACTGAAGCATGAGTCACGTTGACTTTACATTGCACTGTGCTTATGAAAACATTAGTATCATTTCTCTCCTGAGCCGTATGGAGATCTCTTCAGGTCCCATGCATCCATTCCACACGTGAGAGGACCATAGCCCAGTGGAAGAGTATCTGCTTTGCATATATGATTGATTAATGACATAATTGCATTTATATCCCACACCTTCCTCCAAAGGAACGGCTCCTACTGGGAGGAAGGGTGGGATATAAATAAAGGAAGGAAGGAGTCCAGGGCGGTCCCAGGTTCAGTCGCTAGCATCTCCAGATAGGGCAGGGAAAGACTCCCTGCCTGAAGCCCTGTAGAGCTGCTGCCACTCAATGTAGACAATAATGAGTTAGGTGGACCAAGGCAGTATAAGGCAGCTTCCTATGCTCTTCAGTATTCATTTCAGCGTTGGCCTCTTACTTTCCTCAAGGTCACATTTGATCATGCCATTGAGCTTTTTTGTTTATTTCTTTCTTTTGATTAAAAACACGTTAAAGAAAGTGAAATACAGAAACATAAAATGTGATATACATAGAAAATGTAATTGTAGATGAAGAATAGTCAAAACCACAGAGTCATGGCCTTGGTGTTTTAAATTAAAACATGGGGGTGGGGTAGGGTTACCAGGTAAGAAACATTCTGAACCCTGAGATTTCAGGGGCGGGCCCTAGTGATGTCATTAAACATGATACATTAAGTATCAACCACAGTTGCTTGGAGCATACCACTCAAACCCTTCTTGCCAGAAGTAAGTAGGCTAGATTCAGTGTTCCCTACCCAGGCTCCCAAAGCAGGTGAGAAAGAATGATCCCATCACTTCAGCTGGACCTGGGAGCACCTTCATCTAGCTAAGATTTCTATCAATTTCCAATCAGAGAAAATTTTTTTGTTTGATTGCCCTCAGGCCAGGCCAGTCACCAGAACACCACTGAAGGAAGAAGGGAGCCTAGTGTTGTGGAGATGTTAGATGGAAGCACTCCAGAGTAAAGCTAGATGCCCCTGAAGGCTGCAATTCTAAATACACTTACTGAGGGACTAAGCCTCATAGAACTCAACAGGACTTACTTCTGAGAAGATATGGTTAGGATTGTGCTGTTGGTTTGGGTTGACTAGAGATCCTCTGCAAAGATATCCATATCAAAGCAGGGTTGGCAATCCCCTGCCTGGAATGCCCTCCCCCTGGTTTTTAAGGTGGTTGCCCCAAACTTCACCATTCACTGCAGAGAGAGAGGTTTGAGAAATGAGTAAGAGTTAAGAAGATTCTCTACCCCTTCCTGCCTACCCTGTGGGCCGCTATAAACTCACTTTAACAGCCAACCCGATTCCAGTGAGTAATAATTGACAGAAAGAAAACACACATGATTTGGTCTACCTTCACAGGCAAGAAGATTGGGAACAACAACAATTAAAGCCACACTTCCTAGTATATGAATTCTCTTTTACCACTATTTGGCAAAAAACAAACTGTCATCCAAACATCATCAGTGGGTTTAACGGGGTTGAGATGAGCACATGGAACCACTGTTGTTGCTTCTATGGATGTAAGATAGTGAGGTCAGAGGTAAATTAAATTCTAATAGAAAAAGAAAAACAAAAGACAGTGATGATTTCCTAAATACTATACTATACCAACCACAACATGATTCTTATGAGTAAAGCAAAAAACTCAGCGTCCCACAACCAGTCAGGGTTCCTAACCAAAAACCAAAACTAAAAAAACCTGGCAGCCAGTCAGCCAAGGTCACAAAAATCTCCATGCAGCAAAGCCTGACCTGGGGACTGCAGTTAGTACAGAATACTGCGGCATGATTGATAGCATGAGAGAGACCCTATCAGCACATAATACCTCTGCTCTGAGATCTGCACTGGTTGCCAATTTACTACCAGGCCAAGTTCAAGGTGTGCTTTCCATGTTATGGGTGCCACATAGTACTTGTTCTGCTCTTGTAAGATATTGTCCTTTTGTGTGGCAGCACCTACGCTTTGGAACTTCCTCTCTATTGACATTAGGCAGGCTCATTCATTGTAGTCTTGTCAGCACCTGCCAAAAACATTTTTTTGTTTAGGCAAGCCTACCCAGGCATGTAGAAGCTATTATACTTTCTACTCATTGTTGGTTTTATTATTTTGAATGTTTTTAAATACCGGTGTTTAACTGTTTTTGCCAATAATTTTATTATTTTAATTCCTCTATAAACTGTTTTGAGGTGTTTTACAATAAAGCAGTATATCAATGTTGTAAGTAAAATGCATAAATAAATTTCAGAGTCACTGTGGCCCTTTGGTCTCTTTCTCTTTTAGGAACAAAGGAATCTGCCTTATACAGACTCAGGCTATTTGGTAACATCTAGCTCAGTACTGATGACATGGACTAGGATTGGGTCTCCAGGATTCCAGGCAATATTCTTTTCCAGAGATTGAATTTGGACTTTTGCACGCAAAGCATGTGCCTACCACTGAGCTACATTTTATTTATTTATTTATTTATTTATTTTATTTGACTTTTATACCACCCATAGCAAAGCTCTCTGGGCGGTGTACATCAAATCAAAACACTTCACATATAATTTAAAAACCAACTGGTCATCAAGTTACAAAAGGATGTATCATATCACTGTCTGTTAAAACATCAAATACAAATATTAATATATTGAGTGTTAAAAATATTAAACATTAAAACATTAAAAAAATAAAAAGAGGAAGGTTTTCACCTGGTGCCGAAAGGATAGTAATGTAGTCGCCAGGCGAACCTCATCAGGAAGGGTGTTCCATAGTTTGGGGGCCACCACCAAGAAGGCCCTCTATCTTGTAGTCACCTTCCGGGCATCTCTGTGAGTAGGTACCTGGAGGAGGGCCTTCAATGTTGAGTGCAGTGTACGGGTAGGTTCATATCGGGAGAGACGTTTCATCAGGTATTGCGGGCCTGTGCCGTGTAAGGCTTTATAGGTTAAAACCAGCACCTTGAATTGGGCCCGGAAACATATAGGCAGCCAGTGCAAGCGGGCCAGAATCGGTGTTATATGCTCCGACCACTTGGTTCCAGTTATTAATCTGGCCATTGCATTCTGCACGAGCTGCAGCTTCCGAACCATCTTCAAGGGCAGCCCCACGTATAGTGCATTGCAGTAGTCCAATTTCGAGGTTACCAGAGCATGAACAACTGAAGTAAGATGTTCCCTGTCCAGATATGGGCGTAGCTGGGCCACCAGCCTAAGCTGGTAAAAAGCACTCTGTGCCACAGAGGCCACCTGCGCCTCAAGTGACAAGGACAGGTCCAAAAGGACTCCCAAGCTGTGCACTTGATCCTTCAGGGGGAGTGTAACCTCATCCAGAACAGGTTGAACATCCATCTGGTCAGGGGATCCATTTACTAACAGCATCTCAGTCTTGTCTGGATTGAGTTTCAATTTGTTCGCTCTCATCCAGTCCATTATCGCGGCCAGGCATTGGTTTAGCACCTTGACGGCCTCACCTGAGGAAGATGAAAAGGAGAAGTAGAGCTGCGTATCATCAGCATACTGATGAGAATGCACTCCAAAACTCCTAATGACCGCACCCAACAGCTTCATATAGATGTTAAAGAGCATGGGGGACAGAACTGATCCCTGCGGAACTCCATATTGAAGCACCCAGGGCATCGAGCAGTGCTCCCCAAGCACCACTTTCTGGAGACAGCCTGCAACATAGGAGCAGAACCACTGCCAAGCAGTACCTCCAACTCCCAAATCCGCAAGCCTCCCCAGAAGGATACCATGGTCGATGGTATCAAAAGCCGCTGAGAGATCAAGGAGAATCAACAGAGTTACACTCCCTCTGTCTTTCTCCCGACAAAGGTCATCATACAGGGCGACCAAGGCCGTCTCCGTGCCAAAACCGGGCCTGAAACCCGATTGAAATGGATCCAGATAATCGGTCTCATCCAAGAGAGCCTGGAGTTGGGATGCAACCACCCTCTCCAGAACCTTGCCCAGAAATCCCTTCTCCTATTTAAAAAAGTATCTTTTAAACTTTTCAATTCACTAATGAGTGCACAGCATACCTAGGGCAGATCCACACCATTCACTTAAAGCACATTCAACATACATTTGAAGAACATGAATCCCACCACAGAATCATGGGAACTGTAGTTTGTTAAGGCTGATGGTACTATAACTATGAGGGGGAAGCTACACTACCCTGGATTCTTTGGTGAAAGTCATGCACTTTAAAGCACACAAGTTGGATGTGCTTTAAATGTATTATTTGGATCTGATTACTTCATAAACTTTGCCTACATATAAATCATTTTAATTAATTTTTAAAATGGAAATCAACTACAAAGTTTACTTGGTGACAATGGGCTGCTCACCATCTCTCAGCCTAATCTTCCCCTCAGGGTGAAAACAACAGTGGGGGACCTTGACCACCCTAAGGAGAAGAGCACACTTAAAATGTAGAGGAAATAATAATGTACAACCATCGTGTGAAATCAGATACCTATCAAGACATAGAATGAACAAATATTTATATAAGCACAAATGTCAAAGATCTTTCTTACACAACCTGTAAAGATATTTATAGTGCAATCCTATGCATGTTTACTCAGAAGCAAGTCCCAATGTATTCAGTGGAGCTTAATAAAACCAGAAAGTGTGCACAGAACTGCAACCTCAAGTAATAAAGAACTTCACTCACCCAACCCAAAATTCAGTATCATGCCACTTTAAGCTGTTTTGCAACCTTTTTTATACTTGTTTTGTGGTTATTGGATTTTAAATGGATTTGTTTCTTGTTGTGAGCTGCCTTGTTTTCCAACCCTACCTCACAGGGTTGTTGAAAAGATTCCATATACACATACATTGGAGATATAAAAATTCATACACCCTATATAATAGTTTATTGTCAAAACTAGTTGGCCACTGCAGAACTTTTTAAAAAAAATATCAGTATTAGTTTTGTACAAAATAAAACAGTGACACCTAAGTAAGCCCAGCCTAATTGCTTTAAAAAAAGGACTGGAGGGGGAGAGAAAGATTTATAACACAATCCTTTGCTGTGTCCACTCAAAGGCCCCATTGATTTACAACACAATCCTAACCATGTGTACTCAAAAGTAAGTCCTGCTGAATCCAATGGGGTTTACTCCAAGATATGTGGGATTGGCATTGCAGCTTTACTCCCAGAAAAGTGAGTATAGGATTAAAGCTTCATATGGGGAAGGTTTTCAAAACAGGCTATGAATAAGACATATAAACTGCCCTCTTCAACAGCCCAGGAAAATTTAAAATTATCTAACTTGTAATTGGAAAAGTATAACACATTGTAATGGCATCATAAGCTGCAGCATGTACACTTTTTATAATTTCTGTTCAAAAATTATTTGAAAGATAAAATGTATAATGTGCTATTTTTTGCAAGTAATGAAAAAACCTGCATATACACTTTTATTATAATCATAACTAAAATTGTTTACTGTGCATGTCTACCAAGATTCTGCTGTGATCTTCTGTTCTAGTGCAATCCTAAACATATTGACTCAGAAGCAAGTCCCAATGTATTCAGATCTCCTGCACAGATAAAGTAGTCTTGACGGTGCTGAAAGCTATACATTTACTGAATTCCTGATGTGCAGACAAGCAGGAAAAAGAAGCTATTTTCAGAACTTTTGATGGATTTTAGCTATTGCCTGAAGGTCAACAACTTCCTTGTCAGTCACAACCCTGACTTCACTTATTGGCTAAAAATCTGAAAGGGGGGGATTAGAGCAGCCAGTACTAACAGAAGTTGGGGGGGACAGCTGACATTTTGGTGTATATCTCTTGAACCAGACCATCTAGGAACTTACTTTTTAAAAAAATGAAAGCTAAGAGTCCGGAGAGTCAGGTGACTCACCTGGAGAACCCAAGAGAACCCCAGAAAACTGGAGTCTCTGGACAAAAACTGGAGACCTGACAACCCTAAGGTGGGGGACATAAAATGGACATTATCTTGGATATTTTCATTCCAGTAGTTGATAAATAATGACAATTTTTTTCTGTAAAATTATTTTCTTGAATTTTTTGCTGAGCCCTATAATTGTAAGTCAGTTTTTATAAATGAAAAATGGTTAAGATTTTCCTAATGAGTCTTCCTGTAAAATATAGAAGAGTGTGCCTATAAAAATATAGAAGAAATCCAGATGACATGTTGTAGCCACCTAAATAGATTGAGTGTGAACAAATAACTGGTGTTTTCACTTCTTTTGTATTTTCTGGCATCCTCATTTTAGGCATTATCCCATGCTCTCTGAACGTTCGCTGTGTTCTTGATTGGTAATTGACTCAAACCTCTTCATTTTTCCATTTCATATTTCTACAATGATTTGTTTTCATTTGGGTCAAGTGTGGGTGTGTCTGTGTGCATGCAACAATAGAAATAAAATGCTTCCATTGGCGATGTGAGCTAAGAAACCCAGCTATGTCTTTATTATTTGATAGCCTCTTAACTCATCCCACCAGTTCAGGACAGATAACATTATCCACGTAAGAGCCTTAAAAATAAGTGAGAGTTTATAGACAATACAAAGCATAGCAGGCAGCCAGCAGGGAAACTGGGATGTGGCACCCATGGGGCACCTCAGAGTCCCCCCTTCACAATTTTAAAATGTTTAATTGATTTTGGGGGCTTTTGTTGTTTGGTTGAATGAGTTCACTTGTTTAGGGGAGGTGTTGCCTATTTTTTTGTCTGTTTTATTTGTGTTTGATGAGGGGAGAGTATAGGTATTTTACCTGTTTTGGGGGGGAGTGTTCTGAACATCACTAGTTTTTATTCAATTTGTGATGCCACAAACAGTTACACAGATTTTTAAAATATACCCCTGAGCCCCAAAATGTTGTAATTCTGTGATGTAAACATCTGTTTGAATGCTCTGTGTGTGTGTGTGTGCGTGCGTGTGCGTGTGTGTGTGTGTGAGTGTATTTTAAGGCAAACATCAGCCCATGGATGCTGTGTGCTGATATTGGGCCTGCTTTGCTCTGTTGGAGTTCCACAACTATACGGCAGCCAGTTAAAAAGCCTCTCTAGGTGCCCTTGCATTTTGAACCTTGGGACTCAGCTTATCTGAAAGATCCTGTTGAGACATAAGGGAGGAGGAACCCTCTGACATATGTGGGGCATGATCCTTTCTGGGCTTTGTCTAAATACTAGCATTCTCTGTACTGCAGCCAAATGCTAGTAGGGAGCCACTGAAGAAGCTGGAGCACCGCCATAAAATGTGCTCTCAGCAATCCACACATATTAGGAACCAGGTTGCTGTGTTCTGCCCCAGATAAAGTTCCCCAACAATCATCAAGGACAGCATCTCAAAAGGGTGGGAAAGGAATTCTGCACATGTTCAGTTGCAGTAACATAGGGAGGCTTGTCAACAACCACTCTTACCGCTTTAGCCTTTGCTAAAGTAATCTACTTATGCCTTTTTTTAGCAATTAGAGACAATGTTTTCTTTCATTGCTTAGTATGTGGTTGTTCAGATTAGGATACTGCCACTATTGTCTCTGTTTCTTGGGCCTGGTAAATTTTTGGTTGGGATCTACATTGTAGGACAGAAACAACCCCCCCCCAAAAAAATCTATAAAACCAGAAAGGTAAACAAGCGCTGGATAATATGAGAAAGAATGTTACACCTTCTGCCGCTGCCACTGCCAAATCACCTAATATCTTTGTGGCTTGGGCTCGCAAGGGCTGGACCGTTGAACCTCTGAGAAATGACAGGGATGTGTGACATAGTCATGAAAAAGAGAGTTCATTCAAACATGTACAAATTGTCTTTTGCTCCATACTGTGTAACTTACAGTTCTGTGATGAGGGGAGTGGAACTTCACAGCTGTTAAGCAGGCTTGAGCTTCAACACATCTCACTGTACAGATTTAAGCTTTTGATTAGTCAGATACAAAATAAACTACCTTTGGCTTTGGGAGGGTGGACCCAAGAGGCTGCAATGGAGAGGAGAGAGCATGGCAGTTCTTGTGCTCAGGCTGTATTGAATATTACTTTTATACAAAAAGTAACACTTGGAGCTGGGGCTCATGCATATACACTCAACCTTTGTGATTCTTCTACAAAAAAAGGGGGAAAGGATAATAAAGATTAGCCTGGAAAAAATAAACTAATCAATAAATAATCTGTGCATGAATCTATACGCGTTAGGGATGGGCGAGAATTTCAATTCAGTTCTCATTTCAAGCCGAATCTATCAAATTCACATTTTCCAAAACAATATGAGAATCAAACATGCCCATCCTTAAAAATTTGCACTTCTTTGAATTTGGCGATATAGTTCACCAACCAATCAATGCTTACAAAAATAATTATATTTTGGGAAAGTGTGCATACAAACGAATGCATGAGTGAAAGTAATATGCAAAAATGCATTTATATGACGAGAAATGGCTTGCAAAAATGTGTACAGTAGTTAAAAGTGCCTACACAAATGTGATTATTAGGAAAAATTAGCACTAAAATTCTTGAGGATTTTTATGAGGATTTTAAAAAAATGCAAATTGCTGCAGAAATGTGGAGAACTGAATTTAAGATGGGAAAAATGAGAAACTGAGAGAACTGAAACGGACAGATTTTTTCATCCTAATCCGTGTACAATCACATGCTATCTTCCTGCCCTTGGAGGTATGTCAGGCATCTTTAGTATTCTCTTTTTGATATTGGCTTAAGACACATTTATTCACCCAGCCTTTGGGGATCTCCTGAGACTAGGTGCTGGGCTATTTGCACTTGTCTGCTGCTGTATCGTGATTGAACTATGTGTTTGATTTCAATTTATTTTTTCTGATTTTAGTGATGTACTGAGATGGGTTTTTAAAATTGTTTTATCAATTTTTGCAAACCACTCTGTGATTTCAGAATAAAAGATGGTCTTTAAATAAAATGAATCACCATCACTGTGGGTGACTAATGGTCTGACTCAGTACAATGGAAGTTTCCCATGGTCCTATCCTGAAATAGAGAGTGAGAGAGAGTAGTGGGTCGTTGAAAAACATGAAACTCTAAATGGATACAGAAAGTAATTTTGCCATTGATATTTTACACATTTACACCTTTGTAGAATTTGAGGCCTTCTACAAAAAGAAATTAAAATTTTATTTATTTCTTTGAAAAAAATTACATACCTTTTTTCATCACACAGGTCTCAAAGCGGCTTACAACAATAACAGTATAACAATGTACAAAATTTAAAGCGTAAATTAAACCACAATTTTAAAAAAATCTCAGAAATTTAAAACAAAGAATGTGATAAAAAATACATGGTGCCAAGTCCTCCAGAAATAAAATGGTTTTAATCAGGCACCCAAAATTCAACTGTCTACCTTCTAGTGAGAAGGCCCATAACACTGAAAGCATGACAAAGAATGTGATCCTGAAGAAGTTTAGTACACTGTAGTTATGTTGAAATCAAGGTGATCTCTAGCACAATCCAAAACAATTTGAGTGGTACTGCATAACACTGACCTCAGAAGGATTTATTTCTACATTAACAGAGCAATCCAACTCAGGGAAAGCTGGGTGGCTAGGTGTGCACAGGAACCAGAAAGTAAAAGCCTGCTCTCCCAAATACCCCTGCCAGGGAGTAAGCCCTCTTCACTGACTTCTATTACAATTATTGTCTTAGACCAACCTTTTTCCCGGCTTAACTTTTGCCTGGATTGGGACCTGCAGGAGCACTTCGAACACAAGTTGTATGTGGCCTAAGTCCCCTCATCTCAACCCCTCCCCTGACATGCCCCAGACACAACCCTTTTTCTGGCTTTACGCCATCTTACACCACCTCCACTTGTGCTGGTCTCGGCTGAGCTGGCTGGGTCCTGGCTCAGCTGGAGATATGCCACATCCACCCTCTAGCTCAGCATCAATGCAAATTGGATTGCGCCCTAAGTGTGTTGAAGATCAAGCGATCCAGTGCTTGCTGAATGATTTGTCCATGTCCTATTGATTTAAATGATATTTAAGTGTATTTATCTTTCTCTGGATTGCACCCATGGGCTTAAATATGCTTAATTTGCAGGGCCACCCTGAGATAAGGTGAGGCAACAAAGAGCATTTGAAAATCACTATATGTGATACAGCGAAACATATATTTTTAAATGCCATAATTTTCTTCCTTTTTAAATATGATCTGCAAGCTTTTTAAATGTGCATGGTTTATTTTCTTACATATTCAAGTCAACTTCCAGATGCCCTGTTTAGAGAAGTCATCCTGATTTCTTTTACAGAAGTTATGTTAATCCTTGTTCCATACTTTTCAGCTCATTTTCCCTTTCCTTATTGCAAAAAAAACCAGATTTCGGAGGGAAGCAGGTTGGTGGCGCAAAAGCTTCAAATCAACTTGTACAACCTGAATTTGTTTGCATGATATTGAATACTACCCCAAAATAGTGACAATCTGGAAGCTCCCCCAGACTCTGTGTCTGGTCATCAGGTCGGTCAGGGAAGAAAAGGGAGTTACAAGGAATTATTCTTGAAATAATAACTTTTGGGTTTCAAAATATTGTTAAACTTCTGTGTTTAGAAAATTTTATTTCATTCAGAAAATCCTGCCTATAGGGATGGGGGAATCTGTCAGTTTTGCTTTCTCCCAGTTTATCATTTTTCCAGTAGTACTTCAGTTGTCCACATTTCCACGTCAGTTTGTGGGTTTTTTAAAAAGTCATGAAAAATTATCAGCATATTCATAAAATTCATGAATTTTATCTCTTAA
This sequence comes from Rhineura floridana, assembly GCF_030035675.1. Lineage (NCBI taxonomy): Eukaryota > Metazoa > Chordata > Lepidosauria > Squamata > Rhineuridae > Rhineura > Rhineura floridana. The sequence goes on from NC_084483.1 coordinate 68,002,094, forward strand.
TATCAGATTTTTGCAGAACAGTTTTCTGCAATATAATTTTTATGTTATTATTTATTAAATTTATATCCCGCCCTTCCTCCCAGGAGCCCAGGGCAGCATATAATGCATTTTGTATGCTATTTTCACAAATATATATAATTTTTATGTACACTTTACCCCAGTGTATGCATTTTTGCTCACATTACTTGGCTGGAGACCTGTATTGCAAACTTCAGAGAAGTGCAAATTTTGAAAGATGGCTATGTTTCAGTTCGCATATTGTTTTGGAAAGTGCAAATTAGGTAGGTTTGCCTTTAAATCTGAACTAAATTGAATTTCTCCCCCATCTCTAGCTGTATATGACTCTGATTGGTTTCACTGCTCCCAGTATATTTGTTATAACTCTACCATGGTATGAATCTTGAGCTTCTTTGACATTGCATACATGAAAAACAGAGCAACATAACAACTGCAGATTAATGCAACTCATCAGGTTTCTGGTGAACTGCATTCATAATTCATCCCTATTCTCAAATGCAAACAAAGGACATAACTTTGAGCAGGAAAGAATCACAACGTGAACTGAATATATTGGTGTTAATGTGTTTCCCCGGGTTTGTTGAGCTAAGTGAAGTGTATTTAAGGCTGATTATAGCAGCATACTACTTCTAGGTTTAATTCAGGATAAAATCTAATGACAACAAACAGTTGTATTCACCTAAGGCCTACTCAGAGTAGGACTCAATGAACTTAAGTTAGTCATGTCTATTAACTTCAATGGATCTTCTCTGAATAGGACTAGCATGGAATACCACTTATGGAATCTTACTGGAGCTCAAAAATGAATTGTTATTGATTTAGTTAAAACATTTATATGCAACTTGTTATCTAGGATTTTAAAGTAGGTTGCAAAAAAATAATGCAAGTAGAACAACAATAAATATGCAGAACAAGCAGCAGACACATGAATTACATTGAGAGTGAGATCCCGTGTTGGTAGGGAGGATGGAAAATGCAAAGTCAGTTCTATTCAGCACTATGATGGGCTCAAGCTAGCAAGGCAGAAGTGAGGGACACAGAAGAATGCATTGCATTCCTACCTTTGGGGAAGAGGATGGTTGCCATATTGCCTGGTCAGTTGGGTTTTACCTGGATTCTAGCCATGGTACCCAGTGCTCACTTAACCCATTAGGCAGTGGCGTCACTAGGGTTGGTGTCACCCGTTGCCGTAACTCATGGTGTCACTCCCATGGACCTCCTCCCGTATCAGACCATACAGAATCCTTAGTAATGTTTTTTGTACTAATGTTACTCGTAAATCATAATTCCCATATATCACTGAATGTAATGGCAATAGTAGTGACATAAACAACTAGCAAAATTAAAATTACACCTTTAAGTTACAATATCATACGCACAGCCCAAATTCTTGCTCTTATTACTAATGGGAGTTAATTATCTTGCATATGCCCATAGTAAATTTTCAGATACTTTCAGACCCTCAGCAATTTTCAAGTGGTCTATGTAGAAGAAAGGTTTGGGAACCCCTGGAATAAGACACCTGCTTATGTCCCTATGCTGCTCTCTTCCCTCATTTAGGTGCCTGGGATGCATGTGTGTGGACACACCTCCTTACAGTTATGGAAAGTGATTCTTAATAATAAGTCTCCAGACACAAAGTTAGGTATTTATCAGTTGTTTAGTAGAAAATTCAGAGCTGCAGGGTCCCTTCTTGATAGTTACAGCCACGTACACCCTTTTTTGCTCCTGGATTAAGAATGAGATCTTTGTTAATGCATTCTCTCACAACAACAAACATCTCTAGGAGCCAATCAACATGAAAGTGGAGAGCGTTAGCAACTGAGAAGAGTCTTCTCAGTGGCTGACTCACCTCCTTTCACTCTGATCGGCTCCAATCTGCAGAAAAGGCAAGGAAGCATATTAGAAGACTCTTCTCAGTGACTAACACACTCCCTTTTCATGCTGACTGTAGGATGTTTGGAGACATAGGGACCCTGCTCCCAAAAAAACAGAGGGACTAAGATCCCCTGGGCAACTACCCTCCTGGTGCTTATGGACAGGGCGTGAAGGGTGCTGCATTGCTAATGTCTATTATATCATTTTTAAACGAGTCTGAACTCTTTTAGCTATATGTGTGTATGGTTTTAATGTTGGAAATAGTTTAATCTTATTTTAATGTAGATTTTGTATGTTTTTAATTATATGTATTTTTTATCTGGAAGCCGCCATGAGTTCCAGTTTTGGAAAAATGGCGGGGTATAAATAAAGATGATGATGATGATGATGATGATGATGATGATAATAATAATAATATATTTTGTGACGTGCAAGTTCGACATTATTTATTAAGTGTGTTTAGGATTACACTGATGGCATTCCCAAATATGTACTTTCACACAGACTTTGGTTTTCCATAACACAATGTTTATCCAAGCCTCCACACTTGGGGGGGCACTACTTGCACACCCCTTCCATAAGCACATCAAAGTTGGATACACACCTGAACCAAGACCCAGACAAAAGGGCACTCAAAACATAAAGGTAATTACAGTGGCTGAGTAGATCTTGTACAGTGGTTATACTAACTGGGCAGCCACTGTCCTTCACATTTTACAAAATACTTTTTCCTATACAAAGATTAAATTTCTGTGTATGAAAAAGTAATATATGAAGTGGTCTCAATAGTGAGAAAAGTAAACTAATGAATGGTGATCCAAATGTTTTTCATTCTCATGTTATGAGGCTAGCTGCCAGATGATGTATCATCTTCGCTACGCATGCAGCGTAGACTGAAAAAACAGCACCCAAGCCACCATTCAATACGTGCATGTGTTCTTTCCAACATGAATCTACAGGTCTCAAAAAGTAATGTGTGACAAAGTCCTCAAACACCTTATAACATGCCTCAAACATGGTCTCTTGTTCTACCAGCATGCCTTCACACCATCACTTTGCCAAAACATAAGGATAGGTAAATTACTTTTAGGGAGGTTCACAATTATGATTTCCTATTTATTTAATCTAAAAATATTTAAAATACATAAAAACAGCCAGGGGAAGATATTGGAGAAATATAAAATAAATACAAATAAAAAAGGGGGGGGAGGTGAAAAGACCTTAAATGTGCTACTCACCATCTCTCAGCCTATCCTCCTCTCAGGATGAAAACAATGGAGAACCATGACCACCCCCAGGAAGAAGGGCACACTTAAAATGTAGAGGAAAAATCATCTACAACCATAGTGTGAAATCAAATACTTATTGTGACACAGTATGAAGAAATATTTATATAAACATGACTCTCAAATATGTTTATGAATTACACAATCTGTAAATATATTTATAGTGCAATCCGATGTTTGTTTACTCAGAAGCAAGTCCTAATGTATTCAATGGGGCTTACTCAAACTGGGAAGTGTGCAGAGAACTACAGCCTCAAGTGATAAGGAACTTGTTCTTTCAACTTGTTCTTTTAAGTTGAGACCTTATCCAAGTCTGAGTTGGAATTGCTTTTTAATATGTTTTTAAGCCTTTTCTTTTTTTAAAAAAAATGTTTTTTTAAAGCTTTTAAAAAATATTTTCAAAGATGTTTTAATATATTTTAAAGTCTGTTTTTATGATGTTTTAAAGTGCTTTTAGTGCTTTTGTTTGCCGCCCTGGGCTCCTACTGGGAGGAAGGGCGAGATATAAATCAAATAATAAATAAATAAACTTCATTCACCCAACCCAAAATTCAGAATCATGCCTCTTTAGGCTGTTTTCCAACTGTTTATTCTTGCTTTATGATTATTGGATTTTAAATGGCTTTATTTCTTGTTGTGAGCTGCCTTGGTTTCCAACCCTACCTCACAGGGTTGTTGGAAAGACTACACACACACTGCAGATATATAAATACATACAGCCCATATAATAGTTTATTGTCAAACCAGTTGGTCATTGCAGAAAAATCAGTATTAGTTTTTAAAAAATCAGTATTCGTTTCCTACAGAATAAAAACTGTAATACCTAAGCCCTGCCTCCTTGCTTTAAAATAGGACTGGAGGAGGGAGGGGACAGAAAGAGAACACAAACACAATTCTTTTTTACATTCACTCCAAAGTCCCATTGATTTTCAGCACATTCATAACCATGTCTACTCAAAAGTAAATCCTATTGAATTCAATGGGATTTACTCTGGAGATATGGGATTAGCAATGCTTTTACCCCCACAAAAGCAAGTATTGGGAAGGTTTTGAAAACACTGCCCAGCATCTGACTCCTACACACAAGAGGGGAAAAAACTGAAATATATATACTTACCCAATTTATGAGATTTTCAGATAAACGGGGGGGGTGAAACCACAATTTTCTGGCCTTGCAATGAGGTTTACTAGACACTGCCACAGGTCAAACAAACACTTCACTGATTGGCTGCAATCCTGAATGGGCGGGGTTAAAGCTACGAAGTGCTATACAGTCGTTTAAAAAAGATTTAATGGGGGTGGCTGACGTTTTTATGTATATCTTGAGAACCGGACCACCTAGAAACTTAATTTTTTTAAAATTAAAGCTGAGAATCACCCCCCTCTGATGGTGTCACCTGGTGTGGACTGCACCCCCCGCACCCCCCTAGTGATGCCACTGGGGACAGCTGACGTTTTTATGTATATCTTGAGAACCGGACCACCTAGAAACTTACTTTTTTTAAAATTAAAGCTGAGAGTCACCCCCCTCTGATGGTGTCACCTGGTGCAGTCTGCATCTCCCGCACCCCCCTAGTGACGCCAGTGCCATTAGGTGGCCTGGATTCCCAGCTTTCATTTTTTTAAAAAAGTAAGTCTCTTGTCCTAGTGCAGCCTTTCCCAACCAGTGGGCCACCAGATGTTGTTGGACCACAACTCCCATCAGCCTCAGCCAGCATTGCCAATGGTCAGGAAAGATGGGAATTGTGGTCCAACAACATCTGGTGGCCCACTAGTTGGGAAACGCTGTCCTAGTGCATTCAGAGACACAAGGGAAAATGTGGAGGCAGTTTTTTTGTGAGAAATCAGCCTATTCTCACCTTCCATTGTTGTTAGCCAATAAGGGACACCACATCTGTCGTGGGAAAATCAAGAATTTTAGCCCGGTTGCCTGCTGCATATGTAGAATCTAGCAGTTTAAAAAACTGCACATGCTCACTTGATCAACATATGGTTGAGTCAGCAAGGAGAAGCAGCGTTCTTCTCAATTGCCTCTGAGTCTCAGGGTATGTGTCTTCAGTAGTAAATGCAATGGGAGGGTCTAATTGCCATCATGGAGGATGGAATAAAGAGGTATGAATCCACCAAATGCTACCTCCCCATACAAATACAAATATAAAAGCAAGCCGCTCTGTAGAAAAAGCTGAGGTATTAGTATTTGCATTTTTCTGCCCTTCCCCCACCCTGTTAACTGGTGCTTGCTCCCATGTAAAGTTGCGTTGGAATGCAGATTCATTCAGCCTGTTTTCCAGCAGAGCCTCTGTTCAGCAATTCAGAAAAGGGTAAAATGACCAGCAGGCTACATAATTTCCGCTCCAGGGATGTGTGTGTGTATGTGTGTGTGACAGCTTGGGAAAAGTTATTTGCTTACTATGTGGTATATTTTCCTCTTGGTGCTACACGTCTGCCCCCTGGCAGTGGCTGAAATCCCTTATCCCTAATGCTAAATTAATAGAGGCAAGCTTAGAATTTAGTGCTGTAGAATGCACTCAGCACATATTTAGAGGATCCATTTTCTTTATTACTATTTTAGATATTCAATGCCCAATTCTTGTTTTTGCAAGGACTGGGAAGAATTTCCTTTATTAAAAATTTGAAATGAAAATGATTGGTTTGTATCTATCTTCTTTTATATAGCCACATTTCAAACATTAGATATTTTGGTATATAAACCACTTTGGGAGCTTTTTGTTGAAAAGCGATATATAAATATTTTTACTACTTCTACTATTTTTGGCAGGATACATGCTCAAAATATTCTGAAGTTTAGGCAAACTTCACTGCACACCAATGTTCTATTCTTTCTAGTGGCATATCAAATGCTCTAAAAATAGATTACATCATTCCTATTTACTTGCTGATCTTCAGTTTATTGCTCAGCAGAAGCAGAAGCTTGGGTGTCTTCAGGTGCTTCAGTCTTGTGCAAGAGTATAGCCTGGTGTTGGAAAGGATTCTGTGACAGCACTATTTCAATTAGCTTCAAAGTAATTAGATAAGATCATTGACTGAACTGATAATATTGAAATCTTGGTTTCTATTTGCATTACAGGTTGTAGCATCCATTTCACATTTCCTAATCGTTGCTAAGACAACATCTCAGTCATAATATTGCTTTTAATTGACTGATTGTGTATTTTTATTGTTTTTGTAAACTGCCCTGAGGGCAGGATATAAATCCTCTAAATTAATTAATTAATTAATATTCAAAAGTGTTAGAAACTATAATCTAGGCATTTAAGGCTGGATTCCTCACATCCTCCCCCAGTTTTTGGTGGTAATTACTAGGCACAAAAACAAAACATCTGGACAATGCAATCATTAATATACTTAATTTACATAATATGCAAATTAGCCTGCCTGGATTTGTGGAACTGGAATATAGCAACCCTAGGGGAGGGGGATGTCAGGCTCGCACCTGCTTTCACAACTTTGTCAGGCCCCTACCCGTCAGGATCCCACTTCAGGTCACCACCTGCTAGGATCCCGCCTGTGGCTACTGCCTTGTCACGGTCCCACCTCAGGGTCCTGCTCTCAAAATGGTTCTCTCACAGGCTCTAGCAAAGATCTCTCAAGATCCCACTGCTAGGCAGCACCACCAGACCTTCCTGTTAAACAAGGACTGTGCCTTAGTCTCCTCTTGGCTTATTGCTACTTTGTGTCTGGGTGCACTTGCAGGCCACAACTCCCCTGTATCTTTGTGCCGATAAAGAATACAGCCCTGAGTTGCTCTGGATACTTGATGATGTTACTCTATCTCTTCACCACTGCAACCATTGATACTGTTTCCCCACCTTGGTATATGCCCTGCCCACCCTTCTGGTCTGTGTAACCCAGCCAAGGATCAGACGTTAGGTAAACCAAGAAATATTTATTTATATATGCAGGAATAACAAGATTACTTAAAGGTATAGTTTAACAAGCGTATGGTTTCATCAGATGCGTTACTCTTTATGTTTCTAGCCATCAACAACCTGCCTCACTATCTGTCTAAATCCAATCCAACCCACAAAACCAACCAACAGCCTCCCTCAGAACTCCCACCAACAGAACTCACTCAACTGTCATCCTCTCATTTATACCTTCAGACATTCAAAAGCTCAGCCAATCATAATACAACATTATCCAGCATTCCAGCCCATGTACTCCCCCCCTCGCTCAGTCCACTTACCATATACACTCTAATAAACCCACACTTACCATTTTTACAGTCATATACATACAGGGACATCACAGGGGACTTTAAAAAATTTTTTTCTCTCCAATTGGAAAATTACTAAATATATCTCTGATTTGAGCATGTTAGAGGATTGTAATATCTCAGGACCCTTTCAACCCAAGCCGCTTCCTGGAACACCCCAAGACTCCTGCCTTTTTGGCCCTGCTGATGTAGAAACTACTGACTTTTGCATGACTGGAATGTAGCCTACTGTACAAAGAAAAGAGTCACATTCATTGCTCCACCTACTTTTTTTTGCCCCTGGCCAAGCCCACCTTTGCCTTTGGTTCCACTGGTATGTGACCCCTGAAAGTTTCCCCTCAGGCTGAAAAGGTTCCCCATCCCTAAACTCCAGAATCATGGCAAACTGTATATATTAGATGCAAGCTAGGGAACCATGGTTTGCAGCATATGCGGTTGCAGCTGCCAAGCTTATGCAGACAATTAAGAAACTAACTTCTTGTAATAGTTAGTTGGTGATATTTGATTTTACATGGTTTTTGTTGTATATATGTATAATTGTTGTAAACCACTTTGATTTGTTTTTTGTGGCATACAAATATCTTTATAAATGAATAAACAGAGAAGAATGGATATCAACACTCATTCACTTGAAGTCATTCCAAGGTAGTTAATAAGGTCACTCCATTACTAGGGGAAGGTCTAATCTATGTTCAAGACTGCTCTCCTTCATAATCTTAGGCTCCAAAAACCTGTTTAGATGCACACAAGGGGCTTGTCCTACCCTAGTGGTTTTTTTAAAATAGCTAATCCCCATGCCACGATGCCACCAAATGCTTCTGAAAGTCCCTCCATTTCATAAGCAGTTTGCCATGCAACAAGGATGACTCCTGTAACTGGTATCACAGTTCTTTGGATTCTGCCCATTGGTGCAGATGTAAGTTCCTATAAAATTGGTAGGATCTACTTTTATATTCAATGACTGCAACATTAATAATAGTAAACCTCTTTCTAGAGTTGTAAAACTGCCAGCCCCAAACAATACATCTGTTGGCCTGCATCACCAAAGTTGACATGACATTCCAAGACTGGCAAAGCTGCCGACACAACACCCACATCTGGGCACTTATTTCCAGGAAAACAGGGTTGTGCCAAATTCCTGTTGATCTTAGATGCCTTTGGGGTGTTAGGATACCATGTGACAGGATTGCTGCTGGCAGCTTCTTCTCTCTCTCACCTACTTGCCAAAGATTACTGGTGCTGCTATGTATCTCTCTACTCTCACATGGCATTCATGTTATGGCTTGAGGCAAAGGGCAGTCAGGAATATGCCAGTGCTGTGCATGAAAACATGCAAAGCGCTGAAAAACGTGGGCTTTTCAAAGAATGATGGTAACACACAGTGTTAAAGCAGTCAAGAGAAAACGGAATGTACATAAAGTAGTTTGTGTATAATAGATTTCTTTGCCCTTATAGTCAAGAATGGCCTGATAAATAAAATTAAATGTTAGTAAATTGCTGTACAAACTGTGCTAATAAATTAGCATTAAGATGCTGAAGAATTGTTCTTATAGTCCCAAATTCGTTATTGTAAAATAATTCTCCAATTCAAGGGTTAATCTAGAACGCTCAGCCATTTCTTGATGTGAAGAAAACCTTGATGGATATGCTCATAAAGCACTAACTCTCCACAGACAATGACAGTTATCTGAATTATTCATTTAGCTATCAGTAACATCTTTAATACAGATGCAAACCTTTGTGTTCATGCCAGTTAATCCATAGTGGGATGTCATCTAACAGAATCTCTCTCTCTCTCTCTCTCTCTATCTGTGTGTGTGTGTGTGTGTGTGTGTTGATTGGTTTGGTTGGTTACCACAGTGCAAGATACATTGCAGAGCTACATCAGATTCTATTGCCACAACCAATTGGGAACTTTTTAGCTCTACTACTGAGTGGCATATGCTGATGACATTGATTGATAAATACAAAACCCTTCTCCCTTTTAAAAGTGAGCATCTATGTTCTATCAAAATGAGTAACAATGACCAAAAAGGTAAAATTCAAGGCTGCTCATGCCCTTTATTCAAGAGCAAGACAATTTATTATTTTTTCCTTGTATGATTTAATATTCCAAATTATTATTGGCATAGAGTCCATATTGACTCTGTTGAGCCTAAGACAGAGAGGAAGACAGAATTCACTACACTGACAAATACAGGATATCGTGTGTGTGTTTTAAAACAATATCTTTTAAGTCAAAAATCTTTAGAACCTTTAGATTAGGTTAATAATATTTTTAAGGTGCATTATTTAAAAGTGCATTGTTTTTGTTTTTAAAGTGCATTAATTTATATTGATGAAAGTTTTCCTCTGCTCTTGTCCCAGAGGTCATCACTAGCTGCCTAAGACTGCAATCTTACTAGAAGCAGGCCTCAGTGCTTAGGGCGTACTTCTGAGAAGACTTACATAGCATTGTGCTGTAAGGATTCTATCCTATGCCCACGTACTTGGCATAAGCTCCATTGTACTCAGTGAGACTTACTTTTCCAACAATCCTGAAAAAGAATTATCTGAAAAATATAGGTGGAAATAAGATCCTATGAAAAGCTGGAATTCCTTGGCAAAGGTACTGGTATGTGGCCAGTTTTCAGCCACCCTGCATACAAAAATGGAGTTTTGTGGGGTTTGTGAGTCATACATATTGGCAGAGCTTGGAAAAGTTACTTTTTTGAACTACAGCTCCCATCAGCCCAATCCAGTGGCCATGCTGGCTGGGATTGATGGGAGTTGTAGTTCAAAAAAGTAACTTTTCCAAGCTCTGCATATTGGCTATATGGATATGCATTCCGTTAAGCTGATTTGAAAGTTTTTTCTTTAAGGATGACAGCAATACTAATTAGCAATAATATCTGATATACATCCACTATATCATCATGACTGGCTACTGAAATAGTCCTGCTCATGGCCAGTTCACACACATAGTGAAAGAATTCAGACATGATGACAGTGCATGCTTTTTTTATTCAGTGTAAGAAACTATCAAAGTGATGAATACCTATGGGATGATTGCAGCAGAAAGCCCCAATTTTTATATACTTCCTGTGGTGTGTTCATGGCATGAGCATTCATCAAACATGATGTCATAGCCCCAAGGTCATTTGATTTTAGACACAAAAGTGATATCAATGTGCTAAGCAGTTGTAAGAAAGTTGCAGATTCTTCAAATCCAAATGAACAAAGCTTAGTTAATAACTTGGAACATAGTTTGGTTGCCATTGCTCTGGTCAAAGGTTGCTCAAGAGCCGCCAGATGCATTCAGAGCTAGAAGTTTGTCAAGATAATTCCAGCATTCTCTCTTTGCTACGGAAGGAAACAGATCTCACTCTTGGAAATACTTTAATAGCGTCTTTCTGGCAAATTTGCACATCAAGGTAATTAGCAGCTGCGCAGCAAGATGGTGGGCAGATGCGGCAGACTGAGCTTCCGCTTATGGCTGCCAGTCTTCTTTAAACACGGCTATATCAGGAATTTCATAGCGAGTTAAAATGTCAGCCATTAGAGATTAAAAGAACTTTAAAATTGATGGAAAGCAGCCTCCTTGGACTCCAAGAATTACAAAAGAAGGCACAGGACTACAATAACACTAATACTTTTGGAGTATGTAGGACACTCCTATAAATTCACATTTTGAGAACTCAGCCACATAGTTGAGTCAATGTCAAAGGATTTCATGTACAAATCAAAATGTGACACAGAGGTTGCAGGAGAACCACAGTGCCTTTTTCAATGAATGGCTGTGGTATAGCGCTAAAACAAAACAAAAAGTGGGACTAAATATAGAAGTCAGGGCCAAGCCAGCCCTAACATTTGGCAGCCTAGGCAGCTGATTTTAGGTGCCATGAAACAGCAGCCAATTATTATTACAGTATTTTTATTACTGAAATGGAGGAAGAGGTGCTTGTGGGATTTTTTTGCCCCTGGTGACAAAATGACTTGACCAGCCTTGGGTATGCAGCATGACCGGGCTATGGCGGCGGACGGGGATGCTGCTACTTTGCCTCAGGCAGCAAAACGTCTTGGGCAGCCCATGTTTTCAGAAATCTATTGAAAATGTATTCCCAAGTCTCGAGGGAAGAAGACAGAAGAGGAGTGGGAATCAAATCATTTGAAATGCATTTATATGGGACATATTTCAATATTTTGAGAATAATGCTGTCAGGATATACGTTCAGAACCCTTGCTTTGCAAGTACTGGTGTCTCCCAATGCATCTTAAGTGCTGATTAGTGGTTTGTTCTTATACCCAGGACAATACTTTCCTGCAACAGCTATAGACCACCAAATATAAGATATGTATCATTGAATTTCGTTCCTTGCCAAACACAATTTTCTTGGCTGAGTGGGGCTGCATCTAACCAATTGGACCACACATCTTGTTGCTGGTAAGACCCAATATGTAGTTTGAATATCTAGTTTCAAATACATAATCTTTTCAGAAAATCATCAGTTGTGCTGATGAGGTGGTTGTTGGGAAGGGCAAGTGATGCTCCTCCCAAACAGCTGATCAGAGGTATCACTACTTTTCTGATAGGGATATCATCATGCAGCCCCAGCAAATAGGTCAGAGGAGAGCCCCAGCACCAACCAGATCCAGGTACTCTTGGAGGAAATAGATTTTATAGATACGTTTCAATCAGGATTCAGGCATGAATTGAATCCAATTCAATCGGGATTTAGGCAAGGACACTGCCTTGGTCACCCTGTATGATGACCTGTGTTGGGAAGAGACAGGGGGAGTGTGACTTTGTTGATCCTTTGATCTTTCAGGGGCTTTCAATACCATTGACTATGGTATCCTTCTGGGGCAACTGTCTGAGTTGGGTATTTGAGGCACTGCATTGTGATAGTTCCATTCTTACTTGGACGGCCAGTTCCAGAAGGTGATTCTTGGAAAGCATTGCTTGGTTCCATGGGTTGTCCAGTATGGGGTCCCATAAGGATCAGTTCTGTCCCCCATGTTGTTTAACATCTACATGAAACTGTTGAGTCATATGGAGTTTTGGAGTGCATTGTCATCAGTATGCTGATTACATACAGCTGTATTTCTCCTTTTCATCTTCTGCAGGTGAAGCAGTGGGTGTCCTGAATCGGTACTTGGTTGTAGTAATGAGGGCCGATAAACTTAAGCTTAATCCAGACAAGACTGAGATGCTGTTGGTGGGTGATTCCTCTGACTAGCTGAGTGGGGGGGTCACACTCCCCCTGAAGGAGCAGGTTCATAGTTGGGGGGGTTCTCCTGGATCCATTACTGTCATTTGAGGCACAGGTGGCTTGGTGACATGGAGTGCCTTTCATCAGTTTAGCTGGTGGCCCAACAATAACCTTATCTGGATGTAGGTAACCTAGCTATAGTAATCTAGGCTCTGGGGACCTCAAGGTCAGATTATTGTAATGTGCTTTATGCAGGGCTGCCTTTGAAAACATTTCAGAAGCTTCAATTAGTGCAGAATGCAGCTGCCTGGCTGTTGACAGGTTCGAGGCAAATAGGTTATATAACACCAATTCTGTTCCAATTACAATGGCTACCTGTCTTTCTGAGCACAATTCAAAGTGCTGGTTTGGACCTATAGAGTTCTTTACAGCTCAGGACCCAAATATCTTCTCTCATGGATGACAGAGGTCTCCACGCGGGTACTATTGCTCCCCCTACAGCTCGAAGACAGGAAATGCTTCAGGGAATGTTTTTTGCTCCTCCCTTCCTGCTGAGGCTCAGTTTTCTTTCCTGTCTCAGCTCGGAGCACACCCTGTCTGGCTGTCTTCCTTTCTGGCCTAGCTTCTGTCCTCCCTTTTGCCTATATTCCAGGTTTTTTCGGCCTATCTTCCAGCTATTTTTCTACTTGTTTTATAATCAATATATATAGATATATATATATTACTTACCTTTAGTTGTCTGTCCTTCTAGTTTCACGTTCATTTCTTCTTCCTTCCGCTCCCTGCAAGCATGGAAAAGACGGCATTTTACTCTTCGAAGAAGAAAAAATATTCAAAAAGGGCAGGGCAGTACTCAGCTCTCACCCGCCCCAGATTCCTGCCAATGTTCAGCAGCAGCTGCTTATTGGCAGAGATGACCCTTTTGAGGGCACCTTTTCTCGGATGGACTCCATCGCTCCCCGCAAGCTTGCCAGAGTCAGTGAGTTCCCTCCACTTACCTCTTTACCACAGGGGCTTTTAGTGGAGCCATTTTCAACCGCTCGCAATGCAGCGCCCGCCATTTTGTCCGACAAACACGAGGCGGCTGCCATTTTGGATCGGCATTTGCCCGCTGCTTTTCAGGCCGCTCCTGTGCTACAACAAAAAAGGGCACTTATTGAAGCAGATGCTTCCCATGACTTGCCTTTACTCCTGCCTGAGAATAGCGCTGCGGTCCTCTCAGCGACACGGCCTCCACGCTCCCCAGAACCCCCCCACCTTGTTCCTATCGGGCCTAGGGAACTGGAGCATCTTTCTTCTGAAGATGAGGAGCAAAGGAGGTACGATTCCCCAGTCCAATGCACGCAGATTACCCCCCATCCCACCCTGGTTCTAATGCAATGCTTCAACAAACGCAGTTTGTCTTATCTGCTATCCCCTGCTGTATTGCAACAGCTTAAGGAGGCCATGATTGGGGAGCTTGTTACAGAATTAGCAAGCGGCAGGGCATCTAAAAGGCATTCTCTCTCCACACGGGATAATGCAGACATACCACCCCCACCCTCCAAAAGGCCCTCAATTGCATATCCACCCCTTGATAGGGTACCTTTACCCTCCCCACATGATGTTGCTAGAGGCCACAGCATTCATCAAGGCCTCTCTTTAGACGCAGGCCAGTCTGATGACGACAGAGATCCTGATATTGAAGAAGGGGAATGGAGCGAAGGCTCAGATATGGATGACACTGAGTCTGCTAGATTATTTGTAGAGGCTCATTTTGCCTCTCTTTTCCGTAAAGTAGTGGCAGCTTTGGACTTAAATGTGACCCAGAAACAACAGGAACCCTTATCTAAGAGCTCTCTAGTGCTCCCTAAGCCTTCCACTACGTGCATGCCTTTGCCCACCTCTTTTAAAAATATTATAAAGTTAGAATGGGACTTGCAGAAAAGGTACTAACTATGCCAATAAGTTTTATGTCCTAGATGCTGACGTTATGAACCAGCTTCGCATTCCAGCTGTGGACGGGCCCATTTCCGCTCTACTCTCCCATGCCCTCTTGCCGCGGGACGGAGATGCTCAGTTAAAGGACCCCATTGAGTGCAAATCTGACACAGCTCTGAAGCGCTCTCACAAAGCTAATGCGCTCTCAATAACAGCCTCTACTTCAGCTTCTGTATTTGTCAGAGCAGCACTGTTATGGACTGAAGACCTGCTTGATGATGTTAACAGAGACCCAGCTAGACTCAGAAAGACTCTGCTCAAGGTATCTAGATCCCTGGCATTCATAGCAGACGCCACTATGGACTCTGCCCAATTTTCCTGCAGAGCAATGGCAGCAGCAGTTGTAGCTAGAAGACATCTCTGGCTTAACCCCTGGGATGTGGATGCAGCTTCACGTGCCAACCTAGCCTCTGTCCCCTTCTCAGGTACCAAGCTCTTCGATGATGAGGCACTCAAGGAAGTCCTCATAGAGACCAGAGATAAAAAGAAAGTGTTGCCATCCCAAAAGTGAGAGGATAGGCGCACTTTTAAGTGTCCTGCCTCTTCTTCTTACCCTTTCCAGTCCTCTCGTGGCTCCAGGCTCACCACCAGGGCACGTGACTTCAAAAGCGGGCGCTCCTACTGGACCAGGCAGAGATTTCCACAGAAGTCTCAGACCCCTTCTTCCAGGCCCTCCCCCAACCAAACTAGACAAGGATGTCAGAACCAACAACACTTCTGACTCACTGCTGACACCACAAGTAGATGGTCGCCTAACCTGCTTTGCTTCCCGTTGGCAACACACGACCCAGGACAAGTGGGTACTCACCATCGTCAAGGAGGGGTACTGGATAAAACTTACAGAGTACCTGCCCACCAGGTTCCTTCCCTCTCCCTTAGCCACTTCCATCAAAAAAACACCAAGCAATATTAGGTGAGATCATCACCTGTTGGATATCTCCGCCATAGAAGAAGTACCATCAGGAGAGGTTTTCTCAGGTCTTTACTCCATCTTCTTCTTGGTCGGGAAAAAGGACGGATCCTGGCGCAGGGTACTCGACCTCAAATTCTTAAATCAATTTGTGACCCAGAGAACCTTCAGGATGGAGACCCTTATGTCCATCCGAGAAGCTGTTCTTCCACGGGACTTTCTGGCTTCAATAGATTTAAAAGAGGCCTACCTGCACATCCCCATATTCCCATCTCACAGGCGATTACTCCACTTCTATTACAACAGCCGCCACTTTCAATACAGGGCCCTGGTCTGTATTGGTCTGGCTTTGGCTCCACGTCTATTCACCAAGGTCTTGGTGATGTTAGTAGCGGGTCTTTGGATGCAAGGATTGCACATATACCCATATTTAGACGACCTCCTCATCCGGTCCAATTCCTTCCATCCAGCCCAACAGGACGTCCATGTTTCACTAGACTTACTGCAAGGTCACAGCTTTCTCATGAATTCCCAAAAGAGCCATCTATGCCCTTTTCAGCAGCTGTTCCACCTTGGGGCGACTATAGACACGGCTCAACAGCTCATTTCCCTGTTTGCACAGAGGGTCCCGAACATTACATCACTAGCAACTACTTTGTCCCAACTTCGATCCCCAGACGTGATGTTGCTTGCCAAACTTCTGGGCATGATGGCATCAGCAATAGGGATCACTCCCTGGGCGTGCCTGCACTCCCACCCACTTCAAACCTTTTTACTTCAGTTCCAATCAGACATTGCACTATGCAACCATCGTCATGTTCTCCTTCCATCTCCGGTCAAACATTCCCTCACCTGGTGGTCAGAAATATGGAACCTATCAAAAGGAGTGCCACTACAGGATCCTCCCAGAACAGTCATCACCACCGACGCCAGCCTCCATGGTTGGGAAGCGCACTGCCAGGGGCAATATGTTCAAGAACGCTGGTCGACAGCAGAGGTGACCAGAAATATCAACTGGTTAGAGTTAAGGGCAGCACACCTAGCTCTTCGGCACTTCGCACCAATCCTCACCTTTCTGGACGTCCTCATTCACACTGACAACACGTCAACTTGTGCTTACCTGATCAAACAAGGAGGTACCCGCTCAAGGACTCTGAACCTAGAGGCTACTTCAATGCTACTGTGGGCAGAAAGACACCTGTCCTCAATTTCAGCAGAGTACATCCAGGGTCACCTGAACATAGCAGTGGATTGGCTGAGCAGACAGCAGCTCTTCCCAGGCGAGTGGGCTCTGAATGTGGAAGTATTCCAGTCTCTCCAAGCAAAGTTCGGCAACTTCCAAGTAGACCTATTCGCTTCGGACGACAATCACCAGACAAAGAGATTCTTCTCCAGATTCAGGAGTCACGGAGCAGAAGACAAGATGCTCTGGCAGTAAGTTGGCCAAAAGGCCTCCTCTACGCCTTCCCACCGACTCCCTTACTGTCCAGAGTTCTGAAGGAAATCAGAACAGAAGCAGCTCACATGATCCTTGTGGCCCCCTATTGGCCAAGACGCCCCTGGTTCTCAGACATAGTTAGCCTGGCACAAGGCCTGCCGCTTCATCTACTGGCACAACACAACCTGCTTCATCAGGGTCCTCTCCTACACCCGGACCCACAATGGCTCAGACTAACCGCATGGAGATTGAGCGCAATAGGCTGTTAGCGTTAGGATTCTCCTCTGAAGTGGTGAATACCGTCCTGTCAGCGAGACACCCTTCCAACATTAAAAGCTATCAATCTACATGGAAAGCTTTCTCCTCCTGGTGCGCCACACAAGCTATCTCTCCAGAGTCAGCAGTGGTCGCTCAAGTTCTGCATTTCTTACAAGATGGTCTGAAAAAGGACATGCGGGCAAATACTTTAAAACGAAAAACATCGGCTCTCGCATCCATCCTGCTACCTACCAGCAGTACTTCTCTGGCTGCACATCCTCTTCTCAAAAAGTTCCTGCGAGGAGCTGTTGCCTTAAGTCCTCTAGTACTGCATAGATTTCCATCATGGAGCCTGCATACTGTCCTCAGCGCTCTTCAGAAACCTCTCTTTGAGCCGCTTGCATCCGTTCCTCTCAGGGTCCTGTCCTTCAAATTGATATTCCTCGTAGCTATCACCTCGGCTCACAGAGTATCTGAACTGCAAGCCTTCTCCATACAAAAACATCTGCGTACATTCCATACAGATAAAGTGGTGCTACGAACTAACCCAGCCTTTGTTCCCAAAGTGAACTCACCATTCCATACGCAGCAGGAAATAATCCTACCTTCCTTTTGTACTAATCCCTCTCATCCCAGAGAAAAAGCGTGGCACTCCTTAGAGTTAGATGTGCTCTGAAAGTCTACCTTTCTAGAACTGAGTCCTTTCGTAAATGTGATTCCTTGTTTGTATCATTCCATCCACCTATTTTAGGAAACAAGGTCTCACAAAATACCTTGGCTAGGTGGATTAGAGCACGTATATCTCTAGCATATGAAGCTCTGCACCGGCCTTCTCCATTGAACCTTACTGCTCATTCCACCAGATCAGCCACTACTTCGGCAGCCTTCTCCACTAATGCCTCCATAGAAGAAATTTGTAGGGCAGCCACCTGGTCATCCCCGTCTACCTTTACTTGGCATTACAAAATTGATCTTTATGCATCAGCGGAGGCTTCATTTGGTCACAGAGTTCTCCAACAGGTCCTGCCTCCACCTGACCCACCCTAGGTCGTAGCTTTAGTACGTCCCACATGGAGACCTCTGTCATCCATGAGAGAAGGTACAGTTTGTACTTACCGTAAATGGTGTTTCTTCATGGATGACAAGAGGTCTCCACAGCCCTCCCTAACCTGGCTGGCTATATGGGATGATATTATGGGGTACCACGACTACGCACATTTCTGGGACTCTCCCAGACTGGTTAACTGTTTCCATGTTCTTACACCTATTGTGTTTTTTCGATGTGTTATATATTCTATGATGAGCTGAGGCTGTTGGCAGAGCTTTACAAGAATGAAAACTGAGCCTCAGCAGGAAGGGAGGAGCAAAATACATTTCCTGAAGCATTTCCTGTCTTCAAGCTGTAGGGGGAGCTATAGTACCCACGTGGAGACCTCTTGTCATCCATGAAGAAACACCGTTTACGGTAAGTACAAACTGTACCTTCTGGAATGCCTCTCCCAGTGTGAACCTACCTGGACCCTTAGATCTTCTTCTGAGGCCCTTCTCCAGGTCTTCCCTCTGAGGGTGGCTTGGAGGGTGATGACAATACAGAGGGTCTTTTCAGTTGTGGCTCCCCATCTGTAGAATGCATCCCCCAGTGAGGTTTGCCTGGCATCCTCTTTGACATCTTTTCAGCCCCAAGGAAAGATTTATCTTGTTTTCCTGGGCTTTTGATAGACTAAAATGATACTGTTTGGTAATAGTTTGCTGCGAAATCTTCCTGTGGCTGTTATAGGAGTTGTTTCTGTTGTTTTATTGTTTTGTTTCTTATAGTATCATATATTTATTTGTGTTTTAACAATGCTATAAGTCACTTGGAGACCTTTGGGTAACAAGCTACTAAATAATGATGATGATGATGATGTGGGAGTTTTCCATCCAGCTGTGGATTCATATTAGGTATCTATAAACCTGTTTCCATATGCAGATACCCTCTTGCTAGATAGCATTTTTGTAAAATCCTCTTTCCTACTCATCAGGATGATATAAATGACCAAACTACTTAGTTATTTGGAGAGACACAGAGAACAAAGACCAAGGTATTATTTAAAAAGTAAAATCACAGTAATTTTAATTAAGGCGTACTTTTAATTTAAGGATAGAACCCAGGAAAGAAGAGTACCCACAGTGATAATTTAGAAAAGAAATAATGTATAATCAGGAACATCAGAAAAATGGATGCCATATTAAATAACAGATATATTGCATTCTTTTTTGGCATGACAAAGGGAAGAAGGAAGGCAGGAGTGAATTTTGTTATCATTCAGGGCAGGATCACTGGGAAAGTAAAGGAGTAGAATTGGAGCCAGGAGAATTCTCTAACAGGAGTAACTAAATGGTTAAGACCATTCCCAGTGTAGAAAGAGGAATGGGATGAAAGCCAATCCAGACCAGACTAAATTGGGCAGAAGGAATCTTTGGTCATCTCCAACCACTGGCCAACCAGCTAACTCTGAAGTGAGCTGGAACGAGTTGGGATATTGCCTTGCAATGTAGGTACTGTTTGACATAATGCCCTTTCAGCTACTGCATATGCAACATTTGATTTTGCCATGTAAATTGTGCCCTTCATTAAGAAAATGAAACCCAGCACTTTTAAAGTAATGACAGCTGTAAAACGTATTAAGATCTAGTAGAAAAACTCAGCTGAAACAGAGCAGCATAACAAAAGGGTGACTCTGGGCCATGAAAAGGAGAGAAATTAGATTCAGTTCCCATTTAAAGGTAAATCTACGTAATCAGATATTTCCAAAACAATACCCGAACTGAAACATAGCCTTTCAAAATACGTACTTCTCCAAATTTTGTAGTACAGTTCTCCAGCCAGGTAATGTGTGAAAAAATGTACAAAGTAGGGTAAAGAGTGCATAAAAATGCAAATGTTTGTGAAAATAACATACAAAAGTGCATTATACATATTAGGGGAAATTGCTTTGCAGAAATGTGTATATTAGGCCAAATTGCATACCAAACTGTGCCTGTTAGGAGAAATACACACTAAAATATCGATGAACTTTCATGAGGATTTTTTTTAGGAAAAAAATCACAAACTGATGTGGAAATGTAGAGAACTGAAGATGGGGAAAATGAGAAACAGAGAGAACCCAAAATCGACAGACTTGCCCATCCCTAGTTTAAGCATGCTTATCACGTCAAAATTAGCAATTGTCTGTGTGTGATGCTCCCCACCATATGTATAAACACTTTTTCTAAGTGCCTGGTTCAAGTAAAATACTTAAAATAACACACACATTTGAACATATCACTGGAATATGCTTCAGTAGTGCCCATTGGTGTGTGCTGGGGAGGCCACATATACTAGCAATTGCACTTGAGTGTTGTAAGTACAGATATAAAACCTCTCAAAAACATGCAGCATTTCCTAAACTGCCTACAGAACTGGGAAATATCTGAGAACTGATGAATTAAGGAAATAGACTTAACATGGGGCAGATCCTTATTTCTGACAAACTATGTATTGCTATAATTAACCACATTTCATCTGAAAAGCAAAAGAAAAGTTGTGGTGAGCTTCAAAGCAGGCTCAACAAAAGTATCTATAATGATTAATGAATTAACATTGTCAAGTAAACAAGCTATTCTGATGCTCAGACTCTGCTATGGGAGAGATTCCAGAACCCACTGTCATTTTTCCAAGAACTTAGGGACTTTAAGGACTCCACAGCTATGAGAAAGGTTTGAGTACTTCAGGACTGTCAGCTTCGCAATTGATATTTCCAAAGATTTCCTGCCAAACTGCTCTTTATGGATTTCAGACGGGGAATCCATCCTATGCCTTCAGGAAATGCCACATGTCTACTAAGCGACTGCTCAATTTCTTTTATTTTTCTTTAACCCTGCTAGATACAAAATTCACTATAAGAAGGGATGGGTACTTGTAGCCACATTTTGCTCTCAAGATGGTCATAATAGTGGCAACACATTCTTTTGTATGCTTCTTGTAAAAAATGGAAGGGCCCACACTAGTTTAGCGCACATCTGCATTACAGTGCTGTAGGTGGGAGGATATCCACTTGGTGTACTTCTAAGCCCTGCTATCCACATGCACCAACAGCATATCTACAGGACCAACTAGATATGATGGGGCCAGCCATGCTTGTTTAAATCATGTGCCCAACCTGTTCACGTATGAATTGTGAGGGGGGAGGGGTGTCTAATTTACACATTAAAAGGGTTAGGTGCATGAAAAGAGCTGAGCCCTCTCACCTTACCTCTCCCAAGCCTAAGAGAAAAGTCCGTGGAGCAATAGACTGTGTGGAGATCCAGTCCTCTCCCTGATGCCCTCTTTATTTAGCATTCATCCTGATTTGCTTGCACAAAGCTTACACAGAGGTTAGCTAATCTGGTCTTTATTGAACATTTGTTGTGATTTGTTTGAAGGGAGGTTATACGACAGTAAGCATTCATCTTGCATTCACCATGATTTGTTTGCAGGGTGCATCCCACACTTTTCAGTGCATTTCCCCATCACTTTCCTAACTGCAAAATTCCATTCCTTTTGTAAAGTGGATTTGTTGTGCTAGGGTGGCAGAGCACTTTAATCCACTTTAATTGTGCAAACCTAAATTTCTCGGTATGCACTTGAATCCCTCCCACAAAATATTGACAGTCTGGAGACACCTACAATGAAAGACAGAGGGCTTATCCACATCGGAGCATTTCTTCGTAGCAAATACACTGCTTTTACCATTGTAATAGATTTGCAAGGTCCACACTTTGTGCTCAATGGCAGCTGCAAATCCATTGTTTTCCATTCACATATCAGCGTTCCTCTGGGAAGGATTAGTGTTGCTGTTTCCTTGTGGTCCCGCCCTCTAATTTTACATTTTTACTCCCTCCCGTTGCTCAGTTACTGGGCATGTGCAAATATTTTTGACCTGAGCAGTATTTCCAATCCCTCCTGACCCCCTGCTTCCTGAGGTTTGGCAGTTGAAAAGAAGTGGGGTCATCTGCGCCCTCCTCTTCTTCCTTTTCCGGGCTCACCATCACAGTTCTTTCAGTCACGCAAGCAGCACTCCCTCCCCTCTTTACACTAGTCTGTTAGGAGAAGAGAATGTATTTTGGGAGTTGATGAGAAGTGGGGTGACTGGCCACCACCTCTTCTTCCTGGTCATTTTTAAGTGTGGCCCCCTAGTGGTAGTTGATTATCCTATTTCTTTTCCATTT
The DNA here is from genome assembly GCF_030035675.1 of Rhineura floridana. Lineage (NCBI taxonomy): Eukaryota > Metazoa > Chordata > Lepidosauria > Squamata > Rhineuridae > Rhineura > Rhineura floridana. The sequence continues at coordinate 68,024,520 of NC_084483.1, forward strand.
GTCTTATGGTTTTTCCAGTTTCCTCCATAATTTGGGGTGTGTGCTTTGCAGAGAATTATTGATATTATAATGGATATTTATTCATGAGTCTCCAGGTATCAATGTTTATTCTCAACTCTGTAATGATAGAAAATACATCTATAAAAGTATTGATCATATTATCAATGGTTTCAAAGCAAATTGGGGGGAAAGGAATTGGAAAAATTAAAAAAAATCAGAAACGAGGCACGGGGAGATGTTACTTCAAAATTCTCTCTGCAAAGATAGAGAATATGAGAAAGAATGATAAAATCCAATGGCAATTCTGATTAGATTGCTGTGGAAAGGGAGCCCATCGCTAGTCTATTACAAGGAGTGACAGACATTTCGTCGGGGAGGAAGGGAGGAAAGAAAGGAGGGCTGCAGCAAACTGTGAAGGTGGAGAACAGAGAAGGTGTATGTTGCTGGATAAACCACTGGAAACAAAATGGAATTCATGAGAGAGTTAGTGGGGGGAGAAAGGGAATACCTGAGAGTGATGATTCACCTGCCCACTAAAAAGCATAAAAGCAAACCATCTGCAAAGAAGTGTGGATCAGAGTTGAGCCATATTATTATAAACTTTTTGTATTATCAGCAGATTGGGTTAGTATGGATTTACAGGAGAGAAACTGAGTGATAGCTTCTGGTTGCTATTAATGTCATGTGAACATTGTGAATTAAACAGGAGATGTGAGTAGCACGAAACACACAGTAAACCACCATGTAGATGAGCCCAGAGATAGAAGATTCTACTTCCTTTATTCCATTTGATGTTAAAATTATCATTTCCCCCATTTTATTATACCGCCACAAGAGTGGCTGTATACTATAGCCAGTGTGGATTTTTCACATTCCGCAATGTTAAATTGAATATACCCCCATGCCATTCTGATGCTTCCCATAAGCTCATTTCAAAACAAAACCTTACAAAATGTATAGTCCTGAACTGACATGCTTGCTTAACAACCCTCTCAATTTTCATGGCAATACACAAAACAGTCAGAGAGAATAGAGAGTTCAAAGTGTAAAAAGAGAGAGAAAAAAACCAGAGCCTTTTTGGACTTTTTTCTCTGAGAGTTCTCATAATTTGTTGAAATTCATTAAAAATCAGCCATGTTCACAGAGTACCTGGAGTCCTATTACTGACCTTGCCCTATACTCTGACCTTCATCTTCTGCAGTTTAAAAGTTAAAAAAAATGTCTGGCTGATTTTTAATTAATTTAAGAAATTTTGCATTGAACTGAATGATAATGACAGGCATGCTCAGTAAGAACCAACTGTTCAGTGTTCTAAAACCCAGACTCCCAGCTGCTTGACTTGGCTAATCAGGGGGCCACACCCACACCAGACTTTGATTTCATGTGAGACACTCATGGCTTCCCCCAAAGAATCCTGGGAAGTGTAGTTTGTGAAGGGTGCTGAGAGGAAACTCCTGTTCCACTGACAGAGCTCCAGTGATCAGACTGGTTTAACAGTCAGCCACTCTGATTGAAGGTCTGTGAGGGGAACAGGGTGTCTCCTAGCAACTCTCAGCAACTTTCACTAACTACACTTCCCAGGATTCTTTCAGATAATCCATGACTGTCCAAAGTGAGATAATGGCTTGGTGTGGATGTGGCCAGAGACAGCTTTGGTTTAAATTTGGGTGGCAGGCTACATGTGCCTGTTGTAGAATTTAAAAAAAATCATTTTCTTTTGTTTCTATTTTTGTGAATATGTGAAGTACAGCAACACTTTGCAAAATTTTCACTAAAAAAACCCCAAAAATAATTGTGGAATAATGGCACTGACTATTCTGCAAAATAGTCTCCAGTGGACATCAGGAGTATCTCAATTTGCACAAGATAAAACAGTGGGAGGTAAAATATATTCTAGCAAAATTCTAGGTGTGCTCTATGTTTTTAATTGACCATGCCTACCTTGCCTTAAATGAAGTAGTTTAAACATAGCAGGCTGAAAACATGCATCCTCTTTTTTACAACAGCTAGAGTCATTGCTGAAGTAGCAACATATTGTAATCAGTCTGATTTTACATCAAACTGCAGTTTCAGATTCAACTTTTAATGCACCCAAAATAGAAATAGAACATAACTTCCAATTTGAAACACAAAAGGCTGTCTTCACCATCATATGACATGGACCAATAAAAAGGCTTTAAATTAATAAAAAATAACTTTGACACAGATTTCTAGGATGAATAATGAGGGAAATATTTTTTTCTAGATTAGATCTCTGTAGAAACATTAGTAACACAGGAAAGAAGCAAAGTAAGAACACCACCAACAAACATACAAAAATATAATTCTCCATCTTTGGAGATGGCAGATGTTGCCACCACTCACCACATGCTCAGAGGCACATGTTACAAAATTCTTCCAAGCCACACAGCAAGTGGATTGGACTGTGAAAGACCAACCCAAATTGTGTTTGCATTTTGACAAATTTGTAGGGCAGTACAATATCTCAGAGAGGAGGTCAAGTCTCCTGCTCCGCTGGTGCATTCACTACAGCTGCCCAATTTCCCTGCTTTTTAAAGTTTGATAGAAATATCTGTGTGTTGGAAGTGGGGCAAGAGCAATTCCTGTTTTGTTCTTTCGTTTACGCTCCAGAGGGAAGATAGGGCTAGGGTCCTTCAGATGGATAGGCTTTGTTTACCTTTTACCTGTGATGCTCTGACTGACTTCCTTCTGTTGCTAGACTGTGACGCCTTTAGGGAAGCTTACCTGCCCCTCCTCCTTCCGCCCTTTCCATTCCTTTGTCCTCCGTCTGTCCGGGAGAGAGGAGACTCCCTTTGTCTCTCTCTCTCCGAGCATGGGGCTGACTCCTACACCTGGGAGTTATGTCTTCAACTTAGCTAGTTAGTTAGAACTAGGTTTGCCTTTTTTATCTACAATGTATTTCTATAAATAAAGTAGCTTTTTTCTTATTTTACTAAGTCTCCAGTCTCAGTGATGCTTATGCAGGGTAAAAGCCTGCTTCCTTAGGCAAAAACATGCACACGCCGGCACACTCGCATTTCAACATCTGCTGTTACTCTCTGCTGCTGTGGTGCTGCTTTTAAATGAAATTAAGCAACACAACTACACACAGCGCAACACTGTGGGCTATAGGTACATTCTTAAACCACAAGGTTTTTTGCCTATTAGTGAATATGTGAATAGGGAAATGTGGCTGCCCCATCACTTCTAATTTGTCTCTATGCTGCAGCCTTGAAATAGTTTCAACAGCCTTGCCCAGCAAGGAATGCTGGGAACTGTTAATCTGTTCAGGATGGATACATACCTTGAACAGAAAGTTCTTAGCAACCTCATTCAAGAGTTCTTTTAGGGAAGCCATGATTGTTAAATTGGTGTAAATCCAACAAGAACCAAGGTGTTTCTCCTGCTGGGTGAAGCAGTAGCAACACTTATGTGTTGAAAATCCTGAAAACTAGATGTATGGTACTAAGAGTGTGAAGCACGTATGTGTTATCAAGACCCATACCAGTCATCTGCAAGAGGGTCCAAGAACAGACAATCAGATTCCATCCTTCTGGTCTCACACATCCATCCTCCCTGTCTAGCACATGCAAGTTCAAGTACTGGTGGCCCTGCCCACCACTGACATGGGGCCCCCAGAAGATGAGAATGTGACCTTCAACCTGGAAAAGGTTCCTCAGTTTTGACTGAGGGGGAGATTTGCTTGAAGAAATGGTTCACAGTAGGCTCTGGCAAGATGTCTTTTGAAGTGTGTGTGTTGAAAAGAAAAGAAAAGGAGCTCTGCAGAGTGTTTGAAAGGTAACTGGCAGCTCTCCAGGGCTTTGTTTACCACATGTTTGTGGATTTGTAACCGTTTTAATCTCTAAGGTTTTCTTGTGCCTTATAAAGAAAAACTGTTCCGCTTGAGAGTAATCTGACATTGTGAAAGATTCATAACTGAATGTCAAGAAGACCTTCTTCTTTCAACAAGCCTTTTAAGTAGAGACCTTATCCCAGTCCGTGTCTGGGTTGGAATTGCTTTTTAATATGTTTTTAAAGCTTTTTTTGTTGAAGAAGTTTTAAAGCTTTTTTAAAAAAATGTTTTTAAGGATGTTTTGTTTTAATATATTTTAAAGTCTGTTTTTATGATGTTTTAAAGTGCTTTTAGTGCTTTTGTTTGCTGCCCTGGGCTCCTACTGGGAGAAAGGGCAGGATATAAATCTAATAAATAAATAAATAAATAAGATATAATGCCAAGACACAATTGGAAAAGTCTGGATATTTCTGAAGATGATACTTATCAAATAGCCCAAAAGAGTATACACCGTTTTGGCTTCCTGGGCCACCTGGTGCCGCCACTTTTCATCTCTTTATTTGCACATGTATCTGTCTAGCTCTAAATTAATACTGAACCCTTTATCTAGACACTCCAAAGAACAGGCTTCTTGCTTTGGTGAAAGAGAACTCAAAAGTGGGGATGGTTGGACACTGAAATTCTGCTTCAATTTCATGTTCAGTATCAGCTTAACTACTTCAGTGCTGTGAATAAGTGCAGTTTAGCATGTTTGCATTCAGGTATGGAAGATAATCAAAAGTAAAATGCAATTACAACCCAATGAGCAACAAATGAGTTGCCAACACTGCATAGAGGGCAGCATAGCAGTTTGCAGTGGGGTGGAAAGGCAACGTTTTCCCACTTTTAAAAATGTGGGGAAGTGTGATGGACAAAGAGAACACACAGCCTCCAAAGAAATAAAGGATGCTTACTCTTGTGCTCAGTTGTCTTACTGAAATAACTGAGACTCCAAAGTTCCTTTGGATGGATGGCGTCCTAAGATGTGTATGCATGTGGGAGAGACAGGATGCAACAAAAGAAACAGAAAAGAGGTAGGGATATAACAGTGTGGTTTTTCTCTGGGTGGGCAGGGAAATATTTTTTTGTTGTCACTTAAAAATAAAAATGAAAAGGGCTACAGAAGGAGGATGCCAAGCTTCTAAAACAGTTTAAAAATAATTATTATTGCTTTTGATTTTTTTAAAATGGCACAGGCATTGGTAAGGGGGGAAAGAGATGCATGACATGTTACTCACTGACAATATCACAGGCACGCAAGATTCAAGTGGAATGACATTCTGTGCTGCATTCCTTATTGTAATAGACATTATTGCAATCAATGCTAGGGAAATGCAAGATGCCTGCAACAGAAGAAGCACTATATTGAGATAAGGATGGGTGACTCTGTCAATTTTGGTTTCTCTCTCCTTTTTTGCTGGTCTTAAATTCTGTTATCCACAGTTTGCAAAAACATTAATTTTAAAATATGAATTATACATGTGACTTTTATTTGAAGACAAAGCACTACCCTTGGCTTCTTTTGGAGGAAAGGCAGAATATAAATTTAACAAAATAGTGAAAATACATAGGAATGGAGGTCAGGGACATTGAAATTGCCCATCAACAGGTAGCACCTAGACAGCAGACTGAGCTTGCACACAGGTCTCCTCACTACAGCCTTATATTATTATTATTATTATTATTATTATTATTATTATTATTATTATTATTATTATTATTATTATTATTATTATTATTATTATTATTATTATTATTAAGATTCCTTATCTACCCTTCACCATGAGGTCCCAGAGATTCTATTTAAATTACAGTAATTATTTCTAAATTTGTACCTATACATACAAATTATGTAAACCTTCCCTTCTTTTTTGCAACATGTTTCTTCTCTCTTGGTGATGTACAAATGAGTCACCTGATATATAGATATGTGAATGAACAAAAGTCAACAAGAAAGAAATTGCATGCCAAATCAGGAACAGGAATGCAATCCAAGTGGCATATATGCCAGGCTGAGGGGAATCCCTGGCTGAGCCGGCCAGAGAAGTCCAGCCCAGGGCAGGGAAGCTGGCGGAAGCCAGCGCAAGGCCTCCAAAAGGGGTGTTCCAGAGGCATGTCAGGGCGGCTGAGGGGAGGGAGACTTACCCTACATCCAGACTCCGTCCTCTGCCCCTTGATCCCAGCAGATGCTGCAGTGGGGAAAAGGATGGCGGAAGGAAACATGCATTTTGTTTCCTTCTGCCGCATCCTCCCAGCACAGCCAGTGTCCTCCCCTCCCAGTGGCTCCTGAATGGCAGCTGGATGTGGCGGCCCCTTCCTCCAGCTCCACTGCCTCCGGCTCCACTCCATCCAGCCAATAATACTTGGATTGCTCTGCCCGTGATATAAGTATCTGTGGAATGTATCTGGCCCACCAAAGATTTGCCCTCAGACAAGACCAGCCTACGACCAAATCACACAAGCCATGTGGAGAAGGGATATTTGAGGGATAGGATATGTTGCTTTCTCCTGTTTTAACCAGTTCAAAAGTATATTATTTATTCAAAAAATAGCATACAAAAAGGTTACCCCAAAATTTGGAACCCATCATTTCATAGACGCATAATTATAACTATCCTGTTCCAAAGTGCTTGAAAACCATTTTCTTAACATTAATATAAACTTGTTAGGAATCACTTACTGCCCAATAGACATTTCTTCTCATCTGAAATTCATCTTGACAACAGCTGGACAGGCAATATTTGCTGTATTTTTTCCACACACACAAAACCTCCTGCTTTCTCAGGGGAAAAAAGAAAAAGAAACGAACAAAGATAAATTGTCATCGGATGGCAATCATAGATTAAAACAAAAGTAATTATGACAGATTTTTCAAACTGCAGGAGGTCAGTTTGTTGGCTTTTCATTCTGGAGAGTCAGTGTTTCAGCCTGACCTAGAATACTTTTAAAAATTAAGGCTGAAATCCCATATGAGAAAAAACATGCTGAATGGTACAGTATAACAAGCTACGATTTAGCTAGATTTTATTTTAATGTAGCTTAGAATAAGATGATGAAATTCCTGTCTATTCATTTTTATTAGAAATCTTGCTTTGCTTTCAGTTATTATTATTATTAAATTTATTTATATACCGCATTTTCCACAAATACACATGTGCTCAAAGCAGTTCACACAAACAGTCCAAATGCTGTAACACAACACATAATAAAAAGTATAATCACTACAACATTAAGAACATATATATATACATAAAAGTATAAATGAACATAAAGCTCAACAACAAAGTCAAAGCAAAAATATTTAAAAACTAACCCCCAAGTTGATACAAAAATCTTTCCCATCCCCTTGACTCCCATAGCTCAACCCAAAGGGCCAGAAAGTCTTCTGAAAGAAGCTGTGTTTGAAGGCTTCCAGGGCTGGAGGGTGGAGCAAGGCAGGTGGAAGTAGCCTCTCCTGATGACAAACAGAGTCTCTCTCCCCTCATAGTCCTCCTGAAGGCAGCTCCCTTTTGAAGGCTTCCAGGGCTGGAGGGTGGGGCAAAGCAGGTGGAAATATCTTCCCCGGATGACAAACAGAGTCTGTCTCCCCTCATCATATTTTTAAAACAAGCCTTGCTTCTCTCCAGGCCCAGTGCCGTAGGTGTCTAGGTCGGGCACTGGGCGATGGCCCCTGTGGCTGAGAGGGACCCCTGTGGCTGGAGCTGGGAGGGTAGAGCTCCCGCTCCGTGATCTATCCAGCATCAGGTTATGCGTATGTGACCACATATCATGCCTTGATGTTGACCTGGATCATGGCATGGGAGCTCCTCCCTCCCTGGCAACACCTTCCCCATGCAGCCAACTCAGGCTTAAATAAGCATGGTCTCAAGTAGGTCCAGCTGCACGACCTGCCATGTCGCTGTGCCTGCCATCAGCCAAGATACTGGCAGGGCATCAACATGCCCCTCCACCATCATGGGTAATGGCAGGCATTCGCATGCACTCAGCATGCTAGCAAGCTGGCACAGCAACGCAGGAGAGCAAGGGCTTAAATAGACCTGGCTGCATGACCTCCAACATCGTCCAGTCAGCATCCTAGGTGCATCAATACACCTGCCAACATCCAAATGGTGGCGGGGTGTGTTGCCCCTTGGGTGACAGTGTGCATGCACACACAGCACACTGATGCAGAAATGCAAGAAGTCACACGGCTGGGTTTATTTAAGTCCTCACCGGCTGCATAAGGGGGGGTGCTGAGGGCCTGCTGCAGTCTGATACCAGCCCTGTTTCTCTCCTTAGGAAAACTGTTTGACTCTTTAGAGGGCAGAAGACTGCTCTTATTTACAAATCAACATCACCTTGAAGCATTGCATTCAATGCTATTAGGCTTTAGCCTCTATTTTGGGGAGGGGGCGAAACAGCCATCAGGAAGAGCAAAAAGCCTCTCCCGCACAGTGGATGATTGAGGAGATATATACTGAGACCTTTTACAGGCTTTTACTGGTGGGGACACTGGCACCTGCAGATGCCACACTGGTGATCCTGGTATAGACTGAAGTTGCATTATAAAGAAGTGGGACCATGGTTGCTGGCTGTGTCCTATGTGCATTCAGTTTAACCTCACAACAGAAACCTCAAGTGTGCAACTGTGATTTTTCAGGGCTTCTGATTACATAGAGACAGCCCTTTGCACATACATTTCAGTTGTATGTTCTGGGTCATGGTGCACGTGTGCATTGAGTAAGCTCTGACAGTTTTGGGTTTCTCGGTTTCTTGTTTTTCTTAAGTTCAGTTATCCATGTTTCTGCAGAAATTTGCAATTTGTTTTTAAAAAAGAATCCTCATGAAAATTCTTCAGCATTTTTTGTGCAAATTTCTCTTAATAAACAGATTTTTGTATGCAGTTTTAACTTATGTACTCATTTTTGCAAGCCATTTCTCCTATGTAATGCACTGTTTGTTATTTTCACAAATGTATTCATTGTATGTACATTTCCCCCCATATATGCAGTTTTGTAAACATTGGTTGAAGAACTGCATGGAAAGATGGCTGTGTTTCAGCTCTCATGCTGTTTCAGAAAGTGCAACTTTGATAGATTTGGCTTGAAATGCAAACTAAATTGAATTTCTCCCTAGTGTGGAGTCTATTTTGACCTTAATAATCTAAACTCTTTTATTTCAGCTTTATTTGTATTTTTATATATATATAATGCAGAGCTTGGAAAAGTTACTTTTTTGAACTACCACTCCCATCAGCCCAATCCAGTAGCCATGCTGGCTGGGGCTGATGGGAGTTGTAGTTCAAAAAAGTAACTTTTCCAAGCTCTGATATAATGAAATGTTTTACTCCCTTATTTATCTGTCAGTTGCACATCCTCTGCCAGAAAAAAACAAACCCTAATATGAAGCCCTCAGCCTGCCTGGTGAGTGCAATTAGTATCCCAGGGACTTAGAAGAGGCAGCTTCTCATTAGTAAACATTGTCTCTCACTGTCTAAAGAGTTTTGTGTAATACAATAGCCCGATGTGCAACACAATTTTTGTTTTAAAATAATAAGAAATGGTGGCTGTGTAAGAATCACATACTTTGTGGGCTTTTGTTTCCATCTGCTAGAAGACCAGACCTGAGGAATGGTAATAGACTGGTAATGGTAATAGACAAGTGTAGCCCCAGTGATTTCTTCATACCTCTTGCCAAGTTCCATAAATTAAATTAGACAAAAGGACCTTTACAATCATAATAGCACACTATTCCCCCCTCCATTTAAAATGTATCAAGGGGGAAAGGATAAAAAGTGCTTGGTTAAAATAAAAACAACACCCTGAGGCATTGGCTAACGTCTTTTTACAATAGCAACTTTTTTATTGTTCAGCTTTTCCTGCAAGTACATTGAGAAAAAGCCACCACAGTATTGAATTCCTCAACAAACGTTACCATTTAAAAGACTCCTAAAGCGACTGCGGTTGAGAAATGTACTCAATGGCTGTTTCACAGAGTTTGGAGAAAGACAAATCCAGTTGACCTTTGCCCCTGCAGATGTCATCTTTATATGTGCATACATTTTTAACCAACAGGGCAGGGTCTGTTCATAGTTTCTGTCTTTTTGTTAATTGGGGGGAGGACGCATTTATTTCCCCTTGTTCCACCCATCTTGTAGCCGTCAACCCTATCCCATAGTCATTGAACCACACATGATACTAGTCTGCTTGAAATTCAAAACAGGCCCTTATGGAATCTCAAACGCTACTTTGCACATCCTACCACTGACCACAACAGAGCTCTAGTTTGCCAATGACACAAGCAGAGGGAGAGAAGTAGAAAAAAGAAATACTTTGTTTTGCCTAAGTCCTGTCTTTCTCTGTCTCTGTCTGCAACAAAACTAACCCCAGAGCTATTATTTGTAGTTATGAGGTGAGAGCTGAAGTTTAGCAGGCTGGCGAGAAGGGGGGATGTCTTGATCCTTCCTAGAGGTATTCTGTGCAGTAGTATGTATTCACTAATAGGCAAAAAAAAAAAAACCTTGCGGTTTAAGAACATAAGAGGGCAGGAGAGGAGGAAGAAGGAAGAGAAGAGGGGTAGAAGGGGAGAGGGGAGGGGGAGGGGAAGGTAGGTCTGATCATTTTCATGCTTATTGAGTTCAATGGGATTTACTCCCATGCAATCATGCTTAGGATAGGTAAAATTGACCGTGGAGGAAGAGGGGGAGGGGACAGGAGAGGGAAGGAGGAAGGGGATTGGATGGGGAGGGAGAGAGGGGGCAAAAGAGAGGGGATAGGAGGGAGGAGGAGAGGAGGGCAGGTTTGATCATTTCCATGCTTTTTGAATTCAATGGAATTTACACCTGTACAATCAAGCTTAGGAAAGGTGAAACTGACTTGAGGGAGGAAGGGGGGGAAGGGGAAAGGGAGGGGAAGGGGAAAGGAAGGAGATTAAGTGGGTGAACATTGGGAAGCCCCTATCCTTTCCAAAAGGAAAACATTGTGAACAGTACTATTGCTTTTCAGGGTTTCCCCCACGTTTTTATTCTACAGCAGGCACATGTAGTCTCCCACCCAATTTAAACCAAAGCTGTCTCTGACCACACTATGGAAGACCTTTTTCCACTTAAGACAGTCCTGGCTTTCTCCAAAGAATCCTGGGAAGTGTAGTTTGTGAAGAGTTGCTAGGAGAGGCCCTATTCCCCTCACAGAGCTACAATCCCCGGAACAGCAGCTGACTGTTCAACCACTCTGGCCACTGGAGCTCTGTCAGGGTTCAAATCCCCACACAGCCAAGACACTCCCTGGGTGACCTTGGGCCAGTCACTGCCTCTCAGCCTCAAAGGAAGGCAATGGTAAACTACCTCTGAATACCACCTGAAAACCCTATTCATAGGGCTGCCATAAGTCGGGATCGACTTGAAGGCAGTCCATTTCCATTTCCATCTTATATAATAATGCTTAGAGTGGCTTGCATTTGCTTAAGACATAAAGAGGAAATAGGCAAACAGCATGACTGAGAACCACTGTGTACCCCAAAAGCAGATCCTGGATGAGGACGCAGACCTGGTGTGTATTACGGAGACATGGCTGGATGAGGCCTCAGCTCCTATACTTGAGGCCATGTGTCCAGCCAGTTTCCAATATGCACAGCAGCCGAGGATTGGGAGGCGGGGAGGGGGAATGGCAGTTATCTACCGGGAATCTTTGTGTTTCGCCAGACCTCCTGTCCACGAGACCAAGTTTGTTGATTGCATGTACTGGAGGTTGGGCCCAAAGGGCAGTTTAGGGATTCTGCTTGTGTACCGCCCACCCCGCTGCGCAGCAGAATCCCTGACTGAGGTGCTCGAGGTGGTCTCGGCTGTGCGATTGCTCTCCCCCAATCTTGTGGTGATGGGGGATTTCAACGTACATGCCGAGGCTGTCCTCACAGGAGCCCCTCGGGATTTCATGGAAACCATGACTTCCTGGGATCTGCACCTTAGTAATATAGGGCCTACCCATGTAGCCGGTCATGCTCTTGACCTTGTGTTTGTCTCGGGAGGGGAGGATAGTGCTCTGAAAATGGGGGTGAATTCTTCTAACCCCATGTCATGGTCAGACCACTATCTGATGAATATAGATCTCTCGATGCCGCACGCCCTCCGCAGGTGTCAGGCCCAGGATGTGACTCAGGAACCAGACCAACGGCTGTAGTTAATTCGTGTTTTATTAGGGTAATGTCCAAACAAAGACTGCGTTTTCTCATGAAGCAATACAGGGATACAGGTCCTGCGGCATTGGGAGAAAGTTGACAGAGCAAGGGACTTCTTCCCGCCTGTTCTTTAAGAAGGGGCCAAACGGGCGCGCAATCTTTCGCTCCTCCTTAACTGCCCCTCAGGTACTGCCCGCCTTCCCCCCTTCTCTCCTGTCTTTTCAGCTGTCTGCGTGTGCGCGGTGAGGGGGGAAGCATCACCCCCTCCTCTTCTGAAGTTTCCGATTCCAGGATGGGGGATAGGGGAGGGGCTGATGGTAAACTGCCTCCCCGCTTTTCTGCTGTGAGCAGCCCTCCCTCTTTCCCCTCTTGCTCTGAGCCTGAAAGAGGGGGAGGCGTGAGAATGTCCAGGGAGGGCTCAGGCTCCCCGTTGCTAAGCGACCTTATCACTGGCAGTTCCTCTGTTTCGTCTTCGCTCCAAAGGGGGGAAGTTCCTCCCCCTTCCCTCTGCCATCCATCCGAATACTCTTCTCCCAACTCTCCGGGATCCAGCTCCCCGGGATTGGGACCCCAGCTCTGCCTTCCGACACCATCCCCCCTCCCAGGCTGTGCCCCCCTCCCCTTGTCTGGCTTGGGACGGTGGGGAAAACCTTGATGGAAAAGTTTTACCAATTCTGGAGCATGCACATCAGCTGCATCTTCCCATGATCTGTCAGCCACCCCATAGCCTTTCCAGCGAATCAAGTACTGCAGCTTGTGGCGTCTGATCCTGGAATCTAAGATCTCCTCAACTTCAAACTCAAGCTGCTCATTTACCAGGAGTGGAGCTCCGGGAGGTTCCTCCGGCCGTAACTCACTGGGAGGGGCGGCTTTCGTTAAGAGGGATCGATGGAACACAGGATGTATTTTAAACGTGTCAGGCAGCTTCAGTCGGTACGCCACGGGATTGATTTGAGTTTCTATTTCGAAAGGACCCACGCTCTTGTCTTGTAATTTTCTACATTTGCCCGGCATCTGGAGGAAGCGGGTGGACAGCCATACCTGGTCTCCCGGTTGAAGGGGGGGGCCCTCCTTCCTGTGCTGGTCAGCAACTCGCTTGTACTCCGTTTTGGCTTCGTTTAACTGCTGTTTCAGTGTCTGTTGCGCCGCTTGCAATTCCTTAAGGAAGTTCTCAGCTGCCGGTACCAGCATTCCTTCTGAGCTGCTTGGAAAGACTTTAGGATGGAATCCATAATTAGCGAAGAACGGGGTTTGTTGAGTGCTGGAGTGCAGAGAATTGTTGTAGGCGAACTCTGCAAAATGCAAATATGATACCCAGTCAGTCTGTTGATAGGACACATAACTTCGTAAATATCTTTCCAAAATGGCGTTCAAGCGTTCCGTCTGCCCATCTGTCTGGGGGTGATGGGCGGAGGAGAGTTTTAATTCCGTCTGCAACTGTTTCCACATTGCTCTCCAAAATTTGGCTGTGAACTGAGTTCCTCGGTCTGAGACTACACTGTTTGGCAATCCATGCAGCCGGTAGACTTCTTTTATGAATAACTTGGCCGTTTCTTTAGCCTCTAAGGCCCCTGCACAAGGAAGAAAGTGTGCCATTTTGGTAAGTAGATCCACCACTACTAAGATGGCTGTCATTCCTTGGGACTTGGGTAGATCAGTTATAAAATCCATGGAGAGGTCCTTCCAGGGTTCGTGTGGGACAGGCAACGGTTGTAACAGTCCTGCTGGTGTCCCTGTTTGTGTTTTTGTCCGCAGACAGACAGAGCAGGACTTTACATAACTCTCAATATCCCGACGCATTTTAGGCCACCAGAAGTCCTTGGCCACATTCTGAATGGTCTTGTAAATCCCAAAGTGTCCCGCTGTGATGGAATCATGACACTGGCGTAGGATTCTGAGCCTTAATTCCCCTTCTGGCACATATCTGGCGGTTTTGAACCATAACAGTCCATTTCTCCAGTGAAAGGTTACTTCTGAGTCTTGACCTTGTCCCGTCTCCTGCTGATATTTTAGCATGTCTGCATCTTCTTGTTGTGCCTTTTTGAGTTCCTCTTCCCATGAAGGCTGGCATACTCCCAACGTTAATTTCTCTGGCGGGATTACGTACTGAGGCTGGTCCTCGGATTCACTTTCTTTGTATTGTGGCTGTCTGGATAAGGCATCCGCTCTCTGGTTTTTGGCTTGGGCATGGTAAGTAATCTGGAAGTTAAACCTAGTGAAGAACTGGGACCATCTTATCTGTCTCTGGTTCAGCTTTCTGGCTGTTTGGAGGCTTTCAAGATTCTTGTGGTCGGAGCACACTTCAATTCGATGAGAGGTCCCCTCTAGGTATTGTCTCCAGTTTTCAAAAGAGTCCTTGATGGCCAGCAGCTCTTTCTCCCAAACTGTGTAGTTCTTCTCTGCAGGCTTTAACTTCCGAGAGAAGTACGCACAGGGGTGCAGCTCCTTCCCTTCTTGGTCTAATTGTAGCAGGACCCCCCCCGATGGCAAAATCTGAAGCATCTGCTTCCACTACGAAAGGGTGGTTCGGATCAGCAAAGCGCAGAATGGGCTCAGTAGCAAACCTTCTCTTCAGCTCCTCAAAGGCCTCGGTGGCGTTCTCTGTCCATTGAAACTTCTTCTTCCCCCTTAAACAGTCAGTCAGAGGAGCTGTTAATTTGGAAAACCCTGGAATGAACTTTCTGTAATAATTGGCAAACCCCAAAAACCGTTGTACATCCTTTTTGGTGACAGGTTGGCCCCAGTCCAATCTGCAGCTTACTTTCCCTGGGTCCATCTCCACGCCTTCTGCTGAGATTTGATATCCGAGGAAGTCTAGAGACTTGAGGTCAAATCCACATTTCTCTAATTTAGCATACAGGTGATTTTCTCTCAGTCTCTTCAACACCGTCTTCACATGCTGGTCGTGGTCTTCCTGGTTCTTTGAGAACACCAGGATATCATCTAAGTAACAGATTACATACGTGTCCAACAAGTCTCTAAACACGTCATTCATGAATTTTTGAAAAATTCCTGGCATTCCACAAAGCCCGAACGGCATGACCAGGTATTCATACTGTCCGTAAGCAGTCAAGAATCCTGTTTTCCATTCATCTCCCTCCTTCATTCTGATCAGATTGTACGCTCCTCTCAAATCCAACTTCGTGAAGATTTTTGCAGAGCGCAGTCGGTCCAGCAACTCTGAGATCAGGGGCAGCGGGTAGCTGTTGGGGATGGTGATCTGGTTCAATGCACGATAGTCGTTACAGGGTCTGAGTCCCCCCCTTCTTTTTCACAAACAATAGTGGCGCTCCAGCAGGGGATTGTGAGGGGCGTATGAATCCTCGCCTCAAGTTTTTATCCAGGAATTCCTTCAGGGCCTCCCTCTCATTCTCTGTGAGAGAGTAGATTCTCCCTGATGGGATGCTGGCTCCTGGCACTAGGTCAATCACACAGTCATAAGGGCGGTGGGGGGGTAAAGTCTCTGCCTCTTTTTCATCAAACACATCTTTGAATTCTTCATACTTTGGCGGCAGGGTCACTTGCTCGATCTCTTGCACTGCCCCCGCTAAGGTGTTCTTGATTCCTTCAGGTTGACAGTTCTCCTGGCAATACTGTGAGGTGAACCACACCACCGCCTCCTTCCAACTTATTGTGGGTTCATGCTTTGCTAGCCAGGGCATTCCCAGAATCACCTCAAAGTTCGAGAGATCTGACACGTATAGCGAAATGAACTCTTCGTGCCCAGGGATTTGAAGTTTCACTTCCTCCGTGGCTTGTGTCACCCCTCCTGACTTCAGGGGTCTCCCATCGATAGTCTCCACAGCTAGGGGAGCGTCCAGTTTCCACCGGGAAATTCCATGACGCTTGACTAACTTTGCATCAATAAAATTTGTGGAGGCTCCACTGTCAATTAAGGCAGTGGAATTAAACACCACTCCTCTGGAAGTTGTAATCCGAATAGGCAAGACCAACACCCCCTTTGAGGGAGGTTGGATCGTTGGGGGGCCTTTATACAACGCTGCCCCCAGTCCACCGGCCTGCACGTGGACTGGGTGTTCTAGTTTCCCGACGGCTTGGCTTTCCCCCCTTTCAGTCCACAGTCTCTGGCCACATGGCCCAGCTTTGAACAATAAAAGCATAAACATTCCCGGTGTCGTCTTTCCTTTTCTTCTTCCGACAGTCTTGGCCTAGCCCCTCCCTGTCCCTCAGTTGCATTACCTGCCATCCCTGCAGTGGGAAGGGTCTTGTTGCGGGATGCCGAGGCTGAGTATCTTGGGACCTCCTGCTTCCTTTCCAGGCGCCTTCCTTCCATCCGGTGATCTATCTGTAGGCATAGCCGGATGAGCCCTGGTAGGTCAGCGGGGGGGGAGGTCCTGGCCAACTCATCCAGGATTTCAGCATTTAATCCACTCCGGTACATAAACATCAGGGCGGCGTCATTGTAACCAGTTTCCTGGGACAGAATTTTAAAAGCGTTAGTGTACTCGAAAACAGTCCCTTTAGCTTGCTTCAGAGCGCCTAGTTGCCGCACTACTGTTTCAGCCCTTTGCGGGTCTTGAAACATCTCAGTCATCTCCTGTATAAATCCTCTGTACCTTCCTAAGACAGTATCCTTTCTCACGAGATACGGAGTCACCCATTTTGCAGCTTCTCCCTCCAGGAGGCTAATCACGAAAGCTACTTTAGCCCCATCATCTGGAAATTCCGTGTGCCTGACATCCAGATATAACTCACATTGAGCCACGAAGGTTGCCAACTGATCACTTTGTCCCGCGTATTTTGGGGGCAATCCAATGGGAACCTTTACTACGGCAGCTGGAGGGGCTGTTCGCATCTGGTCTATCGTGGCCTTCAAGGTTTGATTATCCGTCTTCAGCGCCTTGACTGCTGCTAGCAGGGCTTGAACATCCGTCTGCAAATCAGCTACCTTAGTCCTCAAGAGTTCCACTTCTTCCGTCTCAGAAGTGGGGTTCGTTCCCCCCGCTGCTCCCTTTGACATCTTGTCCCAGTCAAGTGAAGAGAGCGTTGAGGGTGATTTAGGTGGCTCTGTCAAGCTGTCAGGCCCAGGATGTGACTCAGGAACCAGACCAACGGCTGTAGTTAATTCGTGTTTTATTAGGGTAATGTCCAAACAAAGACTGCGTTTTCTCATGAAGCAATACAGGGATACAGGTCCTGCGGCATTGGGAGAAAGTTGACAGAGCAAGGGACTTCTTCCCGCCTGTTCTTTAAGAAGGGGCCAAACGGGCGCGCAATCTTTCGCTCCTCCTTAACTGCCCCTCAGGTACTGCCCGCCTTCCCCCCCTTCTCTCCTGTCTTTTCAGCTGTCTGCGTGTGCGCGGTGAGGGGGGAAGCATCACCCCCTCCTCTTCTGAAGTTTCCGATTCCAGGATGGGGGATAGGGGAGGGGCTGATGGTAAACTGCCTCCCCGCTTTTCTGCTGTGAGCAGCCCTCCCTCTTCCCCCTCTTGCTCTGAGCCTGAAAGAGGGGAGGCGTGAGAATGTCCAGGAAGGGCTCAGGCTCCCCGTTGCTAAGCGACCTTATCACTGGCAGTTCCTCTGTTTTGTCTTTGCTCCAAAGGGGGGAAGTTCCTCCCCCTTCCCTCTGCCATCCATCCGAATGCTCTTCTCCCAACTGTCCGGGATCCAGCTCCCCGGGATTGGGACCCAAGCTCTGCCTTCCGACAGCAGGGGACAAGGACCTATTAGAATGGTCTGCCCCAGACGCCTGATGAAGCCCAAAGGATTCCTGAATACGCTGGGGGATATGGAGCTGACTGAAGGTCGCCCGGTTGAATCCCTGGTGATGGAGTGGGATAAGGAGATCGCCAGGGCGGTGGGCCGGGTGGCTCCGAAACGTCCTCTCCCCCTGAACAGAACTCAGACAGCACCTTGGTATACACCACGACTGCGGGGTCTGAGACAGGAGGTGAGACAACTTGAGCGCCGGTGGCGGAAATCTTGCACTGAAGTCGATCGGACACGGGTTAGAGCAGCAATAGCTGCCTACCAGGTGGCAACAAAGGCAGCAAAGAAAAATTTCTTTGCTGCCTCTATTGCGTCGGCAGAGTGTTGTCCCAGGAAATTGTTCCAAGTGGTCCGAAGCCTGGTCGGTCCAGTTGCTCAGGAACCCATGGAACATTCTAAAATCTCCTGTGATACTTTTGCTAAACACTTTGCCGATAAAATCGAACGTCTGAAGAGCATGCTTCCGCTCGCCGTGGAGACAGGAAGTGGGCCAGAGTCGGCCAGTTGCATTCCGGTCTGTTGGGATCGGTTTCAGCCTCTTCCCTCTGAGGAAGTGGACAAGGTGCTCTGTACTGTGAAGCTGACCACCTGTCTGGTTGATCCTTGCCCATCATGGCTCATCATGAGCTGTAAAGAGAGACTGGGCGAAGGGATCAAGGCGGTGGTGAATGCATCCTTGCAAGAGGGTGCAATGCCATCAGCCCTCAAGGAAGCGGTAATATAGCCCATCTTTAAAAAACCGTCCTTGGATCCCCAAGAGTTAAACAACTTTCGCCCAGTCTCTAATTTACCATTCTTGGGCAAGGTGATTGAGAGGGTGGTGGCTGCGCAATTACAGACACACTTGGAGGAAACAGATTATTTAGATCCATACCAATCGTGTTTTAGGACGGGTCATGGTACGGAAACAGCCTTGGTCGCTCTGGTAGATGATATGCGGAGGGCATTGGATAGGGGTGAATACACCTTCCTTGTCCTCCTGGACCTCTCAGCGGCTTTCGATACCGTTGACCATGGTATCCTTTTAAACCGCCTAGAGGGATTAGGAATAGGAGGCACTGTCTTGCAGTGGTTCCGTTCCTATCTCTCGGATAGGCAGCAATGGGTGGCATTGGGAGATGAGGTTTCAGACCCTTGGCCTCTTCACTGTGGAGTGCCACAGGGTTCTATCCTCTCTCCCATGCTATTCAACATCTATGTGAAACCGCTGGGAGCAATCATCAGGAGTTTTGGGTTGCAGTGCCATCAGTACGCAGATGACACTCAGCTCTATCTCTCCTTTAAGTCCTCACCGGAGTTGGCTGTGAATACCATGTCCAAGTGCCTAGAATCCGTAAGTGGATGGATGGGAGAGAATAGGCTGAAGCTGAACCCCGACAAGACTGAGGTATTACTTGTGGGAGATAAAAGGAAGTTAGGAATTACTGACCTGATGCTTGATGGGGTAAGTTTACCCCTGAAGGACCAGGTCCGCAATCTTGGGGTCATACTTGACTCCCAGCTGTCCATGGAGGCTCAGATTACAGCAGTGAGCCGGGCAGCTTGGTATCAATTACATCTGATACGGAGACTGCGTCCCTATCTTCCTGTTCACCTGCTCCCTCAGGTGATACATGCCCTGGTTTCCTCTCGCTTAGACTACTGCAATGCGCTCTACGTGGGGTTACCCTTGAAAATGGTCCGGAAATTACAGCTGGTACAGAACGCGGCGGCACGCTTGATTACGCATAGCCGTCGCTGGGATCATATCACCTCAGTGTTATTAGATCTTCACTGGCTACCAGTTGTCTACCGGGCCCAATTCAAGGTGTTGGTGTTGACCTTTAAAACCCTATATGGTTTCGGCCCAGTATATCTGAAGGAACGCCTCCAGAATCACCGATTGTGCTGCCTGACGAGATCAGCCTCGCAAGACCTTCTCTCGGTCCCACCGGTGAGAACAGCTAGGCTGGTACGGACCAGAGAGAGGGCATTCTCTGCTGTGGCCCCCACCCTCTGGAACTCTCTCCCTTTCGATCTCAGACATGCTCCCTCCCTGTCCAGCTATCGCCGAGCCTTGAAGACCTGGCTGTTCAGGCAGGCCTACAAGATTGGGACAGATTAATTTATGTTCTGAATTAATGAATGGTTTTTTAGCTTAAAATTTGATTATGTTGATGTATATGTATTGTTTTTATTCTTGTTGTTCGTCGCCTAGAGTGTCCCTAACCCGGACAGATAGGCGGCTGAAAAATAAAATTTATTATTATTATTATTAGAAGTGGTTAGATAAAAGTTTGTAATAGCATAGGCCCTTTACAGTAAGAAGTGGAGTCATCAAGTTAAGCTGGAAATGTGTCTGTGCCTTCTGACTTGTACGCTAACGCATATATGAAGACCCGACCTCAAGTATAACATTGCTTCCTAATATGGTAACCTCGATGCTTACATGCTATGCCTATAAAAGTGTGTGTAACCATGTCTCCAGTAGGGAGACTTCCATCGTGGCACTCTCTCCTGATGGCCATCGTTATTTTCTTTTTATTGCAATAAACATCTGTCCAATTGACAGTTTCTCCTAAATTCATTGTGTTTTTCTTCGACAACAGGAAGGGTTAAGTATCACTCTTTCCCAATCCCAATCTTTTTGTAATCTCCGCAAACATAAGATTTGGGCTATACACTTACCAACATAATGGCTAGTGTCACCAGACAATTTATTGCACAATCCTATGCATGTCTACTCAGATGTAAGGCCCACTATGTTCTATGGGATTTACTCATAGGAGTACACCTCAATTCCGTGCATGTCCACTCAGATGTAAGACCTATTTATTTATTTAAGAAAATGATATACTGCTTAATTGTAAATAAATCCTCTGAATATAAAAATTGTCAATAAAAGTTAACGCTCAAACAAGTTTTTTTAAAAATAAAATAAAAATAAAATCAACATATATATATATAATAAGCTAAAATTACTGATTAAAATACATGTCAATTTTACATATCTGGGTAGGTATCCTAAAGAAAAATATTTTTAGTAGGCGTCGAAAATAGTACAGTGAAGACACCTGCCTATTTTATTTATTTATTTTATTTATTAAATTTTTATACCTCCCCACTAGCATAGCTCTCTGGGCGGTGAACAACAAAGCAATACAAGTATATACAATAAAATCCAATAAAACATACAGCAGAGTACAGAGAATGAAAGATCTAAAAACAATTACATCACACTTTAAAACTAAATTAAGTTAAATTAAAAGTTAAATTAATGACAATAGGCAAGGAGTTCCAGAGTATAGGAGCTGCCACACTAAAAGATTGATTGAATTCAGTACACCTGTCTCCCAG
Organism: Rhineura floridana; assembly: GCF_030035675.1. Taxonomy (NCBI): domain Eukaryota; kingdom Metazoa; phylum Chordata; class Lepidosauria; order Squamata; family Rhineuridae; genus Rhineura; species Rhineura floridana. The sequence goes on from NC_084483.1 coordinate 68,045,569, forward strand.
GTGAGTGGGTATAGGATTGCAACCATAAATAGCTTGTGGAATGTGCCCCTCAGTGAGATCCTCCTGGCACCATCATTAATATCCTTTCAGCTCTGGGTAAAAACTTAGCTGTTCTCCCAGGCATCTGACTGGTTATGATGATTTTGGTGTCCATTGATGGTATGTTTTTTACTGCTGGCATTTTGGGTGCTGTTTTTAATTAGGTCTGTTTTATAGGTTTGTGTATGGCTTTTATTGTGATGTAGTGTTACATTTTGTAAATCACTCTTGTGCAGCCAGTGACTAATAAATTGAATCAATAAAAACAATATTTCCTTTTCTTGCTATTACATATGCTGGCTAATCATGCCAACCATAGCAGATGTTAATAGCTTGGCATAGCTAACAGAAATTTCCTTATTTGGAGCTAATTGTTAGAATATGTGGTTTTTTTGATGCAGCAATCTCTCTAGAATGTTCGGTTTGAACAAAGTCATCAGAAAGCTAAAGAGAGGAAGCAGAGGTGTGTGCGTGTGTTTGTGTGTCACAAATAGAAGCTGTTCTGGATTAGAAAGCAAACAACTCAGATAGAGAGAGAGAAGCTCTGAACTGACACCACCTAGTAGAGTGCAGGATGTCTTTTGTTGGGAATCTGTTGTTGTAGGGCAGCAGGTGTGCAGCCTGCTAGGAAAGTTCATGCTGTTTGCCTCTGTCTGTGCTCTACTTGTATTGTTGTAAATAAACTAAATATTACAAAAATGTCATATGTTTCCAGTGATCCCTCATCCAAAAGAAGCTAATCCCAGGTAGTGCTGTCCTTAGAACTTCTTACTGCTCAGGATAGTAAGGAGTGCATAATGTTATAAATATAGGCCAATGGGTACCTTCTAATATTCCTGAATGAATACATAAAAAGAACAATTTTGAATTGATGTTGTGATTTAGAAGTCTGTGCTTCCAGATGACCTGTTCATTGAACGTTCAACCTGATTTGTCTGCAGGGAAATTAGACAACGGTAGCTATTTAGTGAGCATTCAACCTGATTTGTTTGTGGGGAGGTTAGACAACATTGCCAATTTATACCACATTTCCCAGTGCATTTTCCCATCATTTGCCTTATCACAAAGAGTCTGATCTTTTAGAGAAGTGGGTTCCTTGCGCAAAACATTGCAATTAACTGTAAATGTGCAAACTTAATTTGCCAGTATGAATCTCACCCCCAAATAGTCACAGTCTGTAAGTGCCCTAAAACCTATATTCCTGCTCGTAAATGATTAAAACAGAGCAATGCCATCAGGAATCTAGACCAAGAAGCTAAACTCCTAGCAGGGGCACCCAAGTCAGAATGGTCAAAGCTGGACACCAGACTAAGATGCATCCAAACTCAGAAGAAGGCAATGGTAAACCACCTCTGAATACCTCTTGCCACGAAAACCCTATGAACAGAGTATCCAATATGCAACACAAGATAGTGCTGGAAGATGAGACCCCCAGGTCAGAAGGCACTCACTGAGCTACTGGGGAAGAACAATGGACAAGTATGAGTAGCGCTGTGACTAATGATGCAGCTGAGTCAAAGCCAAAAGGAAGCCCAGAGCTGATGTGCACAGATGCAAAAGGAGAGTCCGGAGTTCTACGATGCACACAATAGGAACATGGAATGTGAGAAGCATGAACCAGGGAAAGTTAGAAATTGTCAAGCAAGAAATGGAACGTATTAACATTACAGTACTTGGCGTGAGTGAATTAAAATGGACAGGAATGGGACATTTTTAATCAGGCAACTACAAAATATTTTATGCAGGAAATGAGAAATCAAGAAGAAACGGGGTTGCTTTAATAGTGAGAAGTGATGTAGCAACAGCAATTAGGAGCTACAACGCAAGGTCTGAGCGAGTGATATCAGTGAGATTAAACGGGAAACCTATTAACATAACCATCATCCAAGTCTACGGTCCAACAGCAAATGCAGAAGAAAAAGAATTGGATAGATTTTACACAGAAGTACAGGAGGAAATTGATCACACACCAAAACAAGATGTGATGATAATCATGGGGGACAGGAATGCAAAAGTAGGGAACAGAAGAACTAGGAATTGTGGGGAAATGGGACTTAGAAGACAGAAATGAAGCAGGAGAAAGACTAATTGAATTCCGTGAAGCCAATAATTTGTTTCTTGCCAACACATTTTTTGACCAACTAAAAAGAGGACTGTACACGTGGACATCACCAGATGGTCAATATAGGAATCAAATTGATTATATAATTGGTAACAGAAGATGGAGAAGTTCTATACTTTCTGCAAAAACAAGACCAGGAGCAGACTGCGGTACAGTTCATAAACTGGTTGTATCAAAAATCCGAGTAAAGCTAAAGAAGAACAAAGCAATCATAATGCCAAAATACAATTTAAATAACATCCCATAAGAATATAAAGATCAAATAAGGAACAGATTTGAGGCTTTAAACTTAGTTGACAGAGAACCAGAAGAACTATGGAGTGAAAGAGACATTATCAGAGAAAAATGCAAAAAGGCAATACCTCTCGTTAAAAAGAGAGGAAGACCTCAATGGATGAGTGAAGAAACTCTTAAAATGATTAAAGAGAGAAGATAGAAACATGGTCAGAACCCTAAATGCAATACAGCGACTAGTACGTAGGGACAAAGAGAACTATTACAATAGTTATTGTATAGAAATAGAAGAGGCCAACAAAAATGGAAGAACAAGAGCCTTATTCTAAAAGATTAGACAAATGAAAGGGAAATTTAAACCACAAGTAGGAATGTTGAATAATCAACAGGAGAACACACTGACTGACTGAGATGAAATAAAAGGAAGAGGGAAGCAATACACTGAAGAACTCTGTAAAAGAGATGCCAGGATGACAGATTCATTCATGGAGGAACCATATGATGAAGAATCAGAAATTTTAGAATGTGAAGTAAAAGCTGCTCTTAAAATTCTTGGAAGAAAGAAATCACCAGGAACAGATGGCATACCAATAGAGTTGCTACAAGCTACTGAGACTGAATCTGTCCAAATTTTGACAAAAATTTGTCAACAAATATGGGAAACTAAACAATGCCCCACAGACTGGAAGCGTTCAATATACATCCCAATTCCAAAGAAAGGGGATCCCAGAGAATGCAGTAATTATCAAACTATTGCCTTAATATCCCATGCAAGTAAAGTAATGCTCAAGATTCTACAACAAAGGCTGTTACTATATATGGAGTGAGAAATGCCAGACATCCAAGCTGGATTTAGGAAGGAAAGAGGCACCAGAGATCATATCGCGAACATAAATTGGATAATGGAACGGAGCAAGGAATTTCAGAAGAAAATCACCCTGTGCTTTACAGATTACAGCAAAGCTTTGACTGTGTAGATCATGAAAAACTATGGAATGCTTTAAAAGAAATGGGTGTGCCATAGCATCTGATTGTCCTGATCCACAACCTATACTCTGCACAAGAGGCTACTGTAAGGACAGAATATGGAGAAACCGATTGGTTCCCCATCGGAAAGGGTGTGAGACAGGGGTGTATTTTATCACCCTATTTGTTTAATATGTATGCAGAACATATCATATGGAAAGCGGGATCAGACCAAGATGAAGGAGGTGTGAAAACTGGAGGGAGAAATATCAATAATTTAAGATATGCAGACGATACCATACTACTAGCAGAAACCAGTAATGATTTGAAATGAATGCTGATGAAAGTTAAAGAGGAAAGAGCAAAAGCAGGACTACAGCTGAACATCAAGAAGACTAAAGTAATGACAACAGAAGATTTATGTAACTTTTAAGCTGACAATGAGGACATTGAACTTGTCAAGGATTATCAATACCTTGGCACATTCATTAATCAAAATGGAGAGAAAAGTCAAGAAATCAGAAGAAGGCTAGGACTTGGGAGGGCAGCTATAACAGAACTAGAAAAGGTCCTCAAATGCAAAGATGTATCACTGAACACTAAAGTCAGGATCATTCAGATCATGGTATTCCCGATCTCTATGTATGGATGTGAAAGTTGGACTGTGAAAAAAGCAGATAAGAGAAAAATCAACTCATTTGAAATGTGGTGTCGGAGGAGAGCTTTGCACATACCATGGACTGCGAAAAAGACAAATAATTGGGTGTTAGAACAAATTAAACCAGAACTGTCACTAGAAGCTAAAATGATGAAACTGAGGTTATCATACTTTGGACACATCATGAGAAGACATGATTCACTAGAAAAGACAGTAATGCTGGGAAAAACAGAAGGGAGTAGAAAAAGAGGAAGACCAAACAAGAGATGGATTGATTCCATAAAGGAAGCCACAGACCTAAATTTACAAGATCAGAACAGGGTGGTTCATGACAGATGCTCTCGGAGGTCACTGATCCATAGGGTCACCATAAGTCGTAATCGACTTGAAGACACATAACAACAACATCACATGAAGCCTGACTGAATTTAGTGAAATGTTTCTATGAATTTCTGCTTCAATTACTGTTTAAATAATGCTAACTATATGACGGCTGCAATCCTCTGCCCTTACTTGGAAGCAAGCTCCATTGAATTCTGTGGGACTTAACATTATTTTTAGGGATGGGAGAAAAATGCTATTCAGTTTGCATTTCAAGCTAAATCTGTCAAATCTGCACTTTCTGAAACAACATGAGAACCAAAACATAACCATCCTTCAAAATTTGCACATATTCAAATTTTGCAATGCAGTTCACCAACCAATATTTACAAAAATTTATATTTTAGGGGAAAGTGTGCATAAAAATGAATTTATTAGTAGAAATTTTCAGTAAAATGCTGTCAAATTTTCCTGAGGTTTTTTTTAAAAAACAAAAATCTCAAATTGCTGCAGAAATGTGAAGAACTGAATGTAAGACTGGAAACATAAGAAACAGAGAGAACTGAAATGGACAGATTTTTCCATCCCTACTTTTGAGTAGCCTACAGCCATACTGCCCTGAACATGTTGGATCTCATCTGATCTCAGAAGCTAAGCAGGGTCAGGCCTGGTTAGTACTTGGATGGGAGACTGCCTGGGAATACCGGCTGCCATAGGCTTAGAGGAAGGCAATGGTAAACCACCTCTGAATGCCTCTTACCATGAAAACCCTATGAATATATCCAAAAAAAAATTCATAGGGTAGCCATAAGTCGTAATCGACTTGAAGGCATATAACAACAAAACTTTTGAGTACACATGTATAGGATTAGTCTGCATGTCCTATTTTGCCAACGTGTATTTGTTAAATGGTTGTAAGCTCCTTGTCAATAGGGAGCCAATGTTAGTGAAGTCACTTAAATAACACAGATAGAGTCCAGAGAGAAAAGTTCTGATAACACTTATTGACCAAATTGAACAACAGTGTGTGATTTGAGGGGAAAGGAACAGAGAGGTTTTATATTTCTTCATTCATTGTGGTCATATGTAAGACCAAACATACAGAGGAAAGCTCCCTCAGAACCACACAGCCAGAGGACGGGCTAGTGCTGCCAAGCTGCCTTCAGCACTTCAGAGGAGAGAAAGATGCTCCATTTTTAAAGGGAACACTTTTTCCTCTCCTGAGAAACTTGAATACAAACTGCTTTCTCTGGAAAGAAAAAAATGCTTGTGTGGGGTGGAGTGTGTGATGGGCTTTAACTATGGGGCAGGATGTAGAAGGGGTCTCAGTGCAGGGCAGCATTTTTGTAGGTCCTTCAGTGTAGGGCGGAGTTACTGGGGGCTTGTGTTGTGTATGGGACTGGAGGTTTGCAGTGTGTGGTCTCCTCTGTTTCACTATTTGACCAGTTAAACACATGGCATGCATCTTGCAGGAATACATTGCTGAAGAGACCTATGTCACCGGGTTGTTGTGAAATTAGATACTGAAAAAGAATCACCACTGTTCTCCTGGAAAACCTCCTGTGTTCAATGTGGGGTGGGACATGTGTTTCAATGTGGAGTAGTGTGTTTTTTTAGAGAAGGATCAGTGTTGGACAGTGTATGTGGTGCTCAGGTGTGTGCTTGGGGTTACAGTGTGAGGTAAGGTGTGCAAGGATTGCAGTGGGGTGGGTACATGCATGGCTGTGGAGTATATGGTCTCCCATGACAGTTTCTCATGTTTCCAAATGTGCCCAGAGATCCAAAAAGGTTGGTGATATCTTGTCTAATAACTGCATTACCTTGTCATCTGAGGGGTGCAGTGGGGGTGTATGTGTGGTTATGGGGTGAGGTCTTTCATTTCAGTTTCTAAAGTTTCCAGATGTGCTCATCGGCACAAAAAGATTGATGAGCTGTCATCTATCCACTGTGATATTTCATTATTAAAGTATAGGCATTGCACATAGCATTAACTAGATGGCTCCCTCTGAAAACATGGCACTCTTGGCAAAATTTTAACTTCACTTTTGTTTTCAGTTATTCACTGAAAGTTGCTTCCCATAGTCTTTAATAGGGCAGGAAAACCTTAATAACTTTTGAACCACTAATCAGAACTTCACCAAACCAATAAAACCATGTGCTCCACAATAAGTCTGAATGAAGTACATTTGTAGTTTTCACCAGAACGGGAAAGAAACATACAATATGCTTTCTTAAAAACTGGAAAAAATAGTATCAAAGAGACAGTTGTCAGCACTTTTAAACTTGCTATATCCATGGCTATTGTTATCAGAACAGTTTGAAATTTGGCACTTCTTTTTTTTCAATAATTTTTATTCAAATTTTCATAAAACATACAAGACGAAATCATAAAACATTCAAAGACAAAAAACAAAATCAAAAATAGTTAAACAAAAAAAAATAAATAAATAAAAATAAAAATAAAAATAAAAAATAAAAAGTAAAATATTGACTTCCCATTTGTCAAAGATCAGATCAGTTATAAATCTATAATATATAACAATCCTGTCTCTTAAGTCATATTATAAAATCACTTTCCTCCAATAGTTATCTTACTTAATCATCAAATCTCATAAACATTACTTTATTCTTTCCACAAAAAGTCAAAGAGAGGTTTCAATTCTTTAAGAAATATATCTATCAATTTTTTTTTCCAGATAAGCATATCGATTAATCCATCTCATTACTAATTATGATAATCTTATTGTCATAACCATAGTCAAAATAAACATTTCAATTAATCCATCACATCAGAATCTGTTAGGTTCAGTAATTTCAGTAGCCATTGTTCTATTATCCCTATTAGTTCCATTTTCCATCTTCCATCTTCAGTAGTCTTGTTAAGTCCAGTAATTTCAGTATCCAATCTTCCATTATCAGTATTCCATAATAATCTTGCTGTCAAAGCCATAGTCATATAGTAAGAGTCTGATGGGAATTACCTCTATCCCAAATATTTTCTTGCCATCCATTCTGAATAGGTTGCTGAAATACTGCTGTAAAATCATATCTCTGTTCTTTTTTTCAAAATACACTAGGTCATCTCTTGAAAGTTTTTCCATTGTCACATGGCTGCAGTTAATTCCATAGATTTTCTCTATATTGGGCTCCATCACGTCATTCCAGTCCAGAAGATTATCCATGCCATTGATAACTTTATCTCTAGAATCTTCATTAATTTCTTCAGAGATAACATTGAGTTCCAAACAATAGATTTTATTTCTAAAGTCCATAGACTCCAAATCTTTTTCCTGTTCCACGTTTGTTCCAATCTCCGGGGTCTCCTCTCTCACAGGGACCCCTGTTCCAGTCTCCAGGGTCTCCTCTCTCACAGGGACCCCTGTTCCAGTCTCCAGGGTCTCCTCTCTCACAAGGACCCCTATGTCTTTAATCTCCTGTGTCTCCAAACAATAGATTTTATTTCTAAAGTCCATAGACTCCAAATCTTTTTCCTGTTCCACGTTTGTTCCAATCTCCGGGGTCTCCTCTCTCACAGGGACCCCTTCCAGGGTCACCTCTCTCACAGGGACCCCTATATCTTTAATCTCCTGCGTCATTTTACTCAATTCAATTTTCAACTCCTTACAACCCTGTCGCAGGTTTTGTTTCGTTATCTCAATCTCATCCATTATTTTCTGAAACATAGTTATTTCCAGATTCTCAGCCACTTTCTTAATTGCCATTTTAAAAGAAAAATATAGGAAAACCACTTCTTATTTCAGCAACAATTGGGTTAATACTCCAAACTTGGTGACATCACAGTATAAACAGAGCAGACAGCCTTATCTCTCCATAGTTAAGTAAACAAAATGCAGTTCCCAGGATCGAAACAATTAATGGCAGTCGTCAGAAAACAGATTCGTCAAAATAAAATAGACCAAAAAGAGAGTAGTCTCAGATAATATAATATTCTTCAAAATAAAAATCTGGAATAGAAATCCCTCTTCTGTGTATATCTTTAGAATGCAAATCCAGGACAGCTTTTTGCAACAAAAACAGAGATAAGCTATTAATTAGTGCGTAGCAGAGAGAAGTTATGGCTCCCCAGTGAGATGTCAAAAACCGATCAATCTGGCAAATCTCTTTTAAACAGCAACAATTTAAGTCAAGTAAAAGAAAAATATAGAAAGAAGGGTGCTTGCCTGTTAGTGCGTTCTCTCTTAGAAGATAAGATGAACGTTCGCTTTATCAGATAGAGCTTGCTGTTGAAAATCCGTCCCACCTTCGTCGGCTGGACCTCGTCCCATAAATTAATGAGATCTGGTCGTCCCAACAAAAATAGGCTTTGAGGTTAATCTCTTCGTTTCTCCCTACCCGGGAGAAGTTTAATCAGTCAAAAAAAAAGAAAAAACTGACTGATATATCTGAATAAGCTTCTTTTGAGGCAGGAGCCCGTCTCAAAAGCAGGCACAGGCTAAGTCACCCTTCCCGGAAGTCCTGAAATTTGGCACTTCTATAGATTTCATCAAGTAGCTCTTGTATGCAAAACTTCAAATTTAGCCCAACAGATGCCACCTTATTCAGCTATAGAAATCATAGTGATATAATCTATTTGCTACTTCCTTACTCAGAGGAGCATTTCTGTATGCCTCTAACATATTGTTTGATCATTTATTGTGTGGGCAGAGCTCTACATGGGAAGTCTTTCTTTAGCTCAGGAACTAAACCTTCTGGGAGCTGTATGCCAAAGTGGGTCGAACAATAGGCTTGTGACTCTTGCCTTTGTACCGTAGGCTACATTCCAGTTACGCAAAAGTCAGAGGTTTCTACATAAGCCACACCCACATCTCTCCATCCTCCACCTAGGCAAGCAAGAGGCACTATTACCATGAAAGGCCACAGTCCCACCAGGCAAAAGCACTTGAGGAGGGTGTGGAGTAGGGCCATTGAGGGATGATAGGGGGAATGGACTGGGAAGGGACATGTCTTGGGAAGATAAAGAGGCCTGGAGAGACCCCCTTGATCCCCGGTCCTGAGGTTTCCCCATCTTTGGCTTAATCCATTTGTATGAGTATTGTTAACTCCTGTATGGTTTACCACAGGAGCTCTGCCTGTATGGCTGCCCTGTGAGTGGCCATATATATATATATTAATTGTACTGGGAAGCTTATTTATCATAATGGTGGTCCAGTCAGGAACATAGTCTAGTTTGATTCATGACATTTCCAGTCCATTAGAGATGGGGGATTCTGAGCCAGTGTGGTGTAGTGGTTAAGGTGTTGGACTACGACCTGGGAGACCAGGGTTCGAATCTCCACATAGCCATGAAGCTCACTGGATGACCTTTGGCCAGTCACTGCCTCTCAGCCTCATGAAAACCCTGTTTATAGGGTCGCCATAAGTCGGAATCGACTAGAAGGCAGTACATTTACATTTAGAGATGGGGGTGGGGACAGTTAGTAACACCATCCTGAGTCATCATTGCTTCTTCTCATGCACTGAGCTAACCCCATGTCACATACACCTTTGCAACTTCTTAGAAAGCTCCAGTCATTGTGATTTCTTGTGCAAAGTCACTTGTGCTCAACTCAGCAACTGCTAAGTATCTTTCCCATGACTGAGAAAACTATGGCTACCAAGGGCTCAAATAGTCATGTGAAGAAGCCCTTTGACTCTGAAGACACTGCTAAAGAAATACTGGTCTTATTGTAAATCATTCCTTTTAGCAAGCTTTACTCGCAGCCTGAATATTACACGGAGAAGTAAGCGCCTCGAACTAATTTACTGCAAGTTACTTTCAGATCAAGTTATGTGATATTTAGCACTGTTCTATCCAGGGTGGTAGATGGAGGCATCATAAATATCTGACTTGACTCATAATCCAGATGCCAGCCAGATATAAATCATGTGTCGCACGTTTCCAGATTAGGCAGGCCAGGTTGCATCAGAAACCTCGGAATTCTTCTGTAGGATCAGGAGTGTCCCCTGCTGGTAAGAGTACAATAGTGAACAACAAAGAGAACTCAAATGGTGTTTTTTTTTCAGGAAATGTCACCAAAAGTAAGGTTTTGAATTTTAAATCCTTGACAATTACATGATTTTCTGTTTGTCTTTGTTTTATTACCTAAACATATTGAAGTGTAGTTGCCTTGAAAGGTTTAGAATCTTCTAATCATTTTTTTAAAATTTAAATGAGAGTCTGTGTGGTGTAGTGGTTAGAGAGTTGGACTGGGACCCGGAGTTCAAATCCCCATTCAGCCGTGAAGTTCACTGGATGACTTTGGGCCAGTCACAGCCTCTCAGCCTAACCTACCTCACTGGGTTGTTGTGAGGATAAAATAGAGAGGGGGAAACCATGTACACCACTTTGAGTTCCTTGGAGGAAAGCTGGTATATAAATGTAATAAAGCATAATAATATTAAATTATTTTCGATTCAAATGTTACTTGCAATCTTTAAACAATATTGTTTTGTCAGAAAACATTAAGGCAATGTAAAGTCACACAGAAAAAATGTGTGTGATGTTCATAAAGATATATTTTGCCCAATGCTTTATTCTACCTATAGAGAACAAACATTGAAAGGCAACTTACTACTGGCAACTTACTACTGGTAGTAAGTCAGTGTTCTGTAAGATCTTGCCACATAGTGAGACCAATTATACCACTGCCATGCATATTTAGATTTCTGACTGTATACAGATATGTTAACTGAATTTCCATTAAAGAAATACAGGATATAAAATGACAGAATTAATGAGTCAGTGTAGTGCCGTGCTTTGAGCAGGTATGGGAGACCTGTGGCTCTCCACATGCTGTTGGACTACTTCATCCCTGACGCTGTTGGGGCTGATGGGAGATGGAGTCCAGCAACATCTGAACAGCCACAGGTTCCTCACCCTTGTCTAGAGTGGCAGACTAGGACTGGAGAGACTCAGATTCTAATCACTGCTCAGCCATCAATGGGTGACTGGAAGGTGGTTAATATTTCTATTTCTATTTAATTTTTATTCCACCCTTTCTCCAAGGAACTTGGGGTGTTACCCTATCTTTCAGCCTAACCTACCCATAGGGTGGTTTTAAGGTTAAAAGGGGAAGGTAGAGAATCACATAAGCTGCTCTGATTTCTTTAGAGGACGAGTGGGATAAAAATGTAATAACTTTCTAGGTCTCTAAGAGGCCTGAATGCTCATTTGATACTCCACCCCACCCCTCTTTCACTTCTCAGGATATACTTGTTGTTATGTGCCTTCACGTCAACTACAACTTATGGCGACCTTATGAGTCAGTGACCTCCAAGAGCATCTGTCATGAACCACCCTGTTCAGATCTTGTAAGTTCAGGCCTGTGGCTTCCTTTATGGAATCAATCCATCTCGTTTGGTCTTCCTCTCTTTCTACTCCCTTCTGTTTTCCCCAGCACTATTGTCTTTTCTAGTGAATCATGTCTTCTCATGATGTGTCCAAAGTATGATAACCTCAGCTTCATCATTTTAGCTTCTAATGATAGTTCTGGTTTAATTTGTTCTAACATCCAATTATTTGTCCTTTTTGCAGCCCATGGTATGCACAAAGCTCTCCTCCAACATCACATTTCAAATGAGTTGATTTTTCTCTTATCCACCTTTTTCCCTGTCCAACTTTCACATCCATAGATAGAGATCGGGAATACCATGGTCTGAATGATCCTGACTTTAGTGTTCAGTGATACATCTTTGCATTTGAGGACCTCAGGATATACTGTTGGCCATTACTGATGTGTCCCCCTCTGTGAATGAGCCCCTACCCCAACCAGAGTAATAGACAACCAGCTTACCAAGCACTTGTGCATGTACTCAGTTAAGTAACCCACTTAGTAAATTGTCATCTGTATTCACCCAATAACGGCATTTACAAATCTAGGATTTTTCCTCCTAGCTATCCGCCACTGCTTTCTGATTATTAAGGTACATACATGCCCATCTAAGCAGCCTGCAAATCACAAGTTTCTGCAATACTTGTCTAAACCAACTGTAGAGTCAAAAGCTCACCAGCTACAGAGGGACCCTAATGGTTTTGGGAAAACTGCAAAACCTCCTATATCCTCACAGCTTATTCATTTTAGTATAAACTCAATGAAGATTAATTTACCTCCACGGACTTTTCAGGGTTTTTTCCTGTCATCATTGAAAGCCACAACCCAAACAAAGGAAAATTAATAAATTTGTCTGACTGGGACTTTTACTGGCAGCAATGAGAAAGAATGGAGGAACTATATGACTGCTAATTCCAATCTAAGAAATCAACATTTGTTCAGTAAGAGAAAATATAGCACCATCTTATGGACACTCAGAAACTTGACAACTATGCAGTCTATTCAAGCTGTTTCTATATTGTTCCATCGAATGTGGAATAAATAGCTTAAATCTGGTCATTTATAAAATACACTGTTAAAATGGTAGACCATGGTTTAAAACATCAACTATGATTTTATAGCAACCAAAGATTTTGCTTTGAAAAGAATATTTATTTATGCAATTTGTAACCCCATCCTATATCCTATTATCTCTCAGCAGGTCACAATAAAATCAGTTTAAAATGCATATTCCAGAGAGAATATGATAAAAACAACATAACAATATCAAATAACAGCAATGCCAGTGGCCAATGGCCTGAATAAACAACCAGGTTGATACCTACCATCTGAATATCAGTCTTGTGGGTACCAGTTAAATTTGGGGGGGGGCATTCCAGAGCCAAGGTGCCACCACAGAAAAGGTCTGCCCATGTTCACCGCCAAATGTACAATTTTCAGTGGTACACTAAGGAGGATCTCCATGGAAGATCTCAATTCCCAGGGAGTAACATAGAGAGAGAGCCACTCCCTCAAGTATTTAGGTCCCATGCCATTCAGTTTTTCATTTGTCATTTGTAAAACTTTTAATTCAGAGCAGAAACAAATTGGCAACCAATGAAGATCTTTAAGAATGGGTGTGACATGATTCTGACTGGTGGCAGCACTTAAAAGCCAAGCTGCCATACTTTGCACCAATGGCAATTTCCAGGTCATCTTTAAGGGCAGTCCAATGTTGATACCATTACAGTAATCCAGATGATAATTTATCAGAGCATAGATCATTGTGATCAAGCTATCCCTGTCCAGGAACAGCCATTGCTAGCAAACCAGCCAGATCTAGGTGCTTTGGGCTGCTACAGACACCTGTGTTTCCATTGGCAAGGTGCTATCAAACAACATTTCCAGACTATGCACCAGCTCCCTCAGAGGGAAGTACAACCCCATCAGGAACAATTCTTCCCCCTAATTTTCAGACTTTCCCCCTAATTTTCAGACAGTATCTCTACCTTATCCTGGTTCAGTTTCAATTTATTTCCCCTCATCCAACTTCTCAGAGTGGCCAGAAACCTACACAGCCCCAGCTGACTCTATTGATAAGGAGGAACATAGCTAGGGTTTTTGTGTGTGTCATCTGAACCCTCAATTAAATTTAAATTCCAATTCTGTTGTGTATAATACAATATGATATAACTTATATCAGATGACTTCAGTATTTTTCAGTGTAATTTAGGAATATTCTTAACTACTGATCATGTGGCTACAGACAGGTTCAAGCTGCCTCCTTTATCCATTTGGTGCCTGCAAGAGAAGTGATAGTAACAATCAGGGCTTTTGACAGTCCGTGTTAGTAGCAGGGCAAGATGAGATACCAGTGGGCCCTGCTGGCTGAAGTGTGAAATATGTTATCTCAACCAAGTGCCAGAGTCAGCTGAAAGCTTAATCATAGATCACAGAATAGTAGAGTTGGAAGGGGTCTATGAGGCCATCAAGTCCAGCTGCTCAATGCAGGAATCCAACTTAAAGCATTCCCGACAGGTGGCTGTGCGGCTGCCTCTTGAATGCCTCCAGTGTTGGAGACCCCACTATCTCCCTAGATCATGGGTTCCATTGTCATACTGCTCTAATAGTTAGGAAGGTTTTCCTGATGTTCAGTCAAAATCTGGCTTAAGATGGATGGCAGGGCCTTCCCTTTCATTGGCTCAACCCCTTTAGGGGAGCTGTTAGCAGACTAGGGATATGCTAGAATTCCACCCAGTTCAGATTTGGTACCAAATTTTCCATTAATTCACTTATTCTCTATCATATTGGATTGGGTTTTTATACAGCAATTTTGTTCAGCTGTTTTCAAAAGCAATTTTGGGGGCATAGATATTAAGAACAATAATTTTATCAATATTTCCTTTCATATATCGATATTTCATTTCAAAATATCAGTATTTCCATTACTGATGATGTTGTTGTTATTTGCCTCCAAGTCGACTACGACTTATGGCGACCCTATGAATCAGCGACCTCCAAGAGGAAAACACCAGATCAGTAAAAGCAGTGGATAGCCGACAAAGAACGAACTCAAATCGATACTGGCCTGTTAGGTCAATGGAATGCTTTCAAAGTGGCACCAGCCAATGGATCCCATACCTAAAGGACTCATAGCCATTTCTTCAGTCACATCCCCTGTGCGGCTGTGTAGCAAGAGAAGCTGCAGGAGAACCACCTCAGAATCTAACTGCTGTTTCATGCCACTGAGTGGTGTGTGCAACTGAGTTGTCTGAATCCAAGTCCTACTCAAGCCAACACTGGGAACCTGAAGCAGGAGGAATGACACCTTTGTCAACTCACATTTGAATATATCAGTACATCCATTTTGCTTTCAACCAGTCTGAATCTGGACTCAAACATTGTGACTAGGGATGGGGAAGAAATTAAATTCAGTTTGCATTTAAATCTGAATCTAACAAATCTGCACTTTCTGAAAGACTATGAGAACTGAAACACAGCTATCCATCAAAATTCACACTTATCCAAATTTTGTGATGGAGTTCTTCAACCAAAGAAATGTTTGCAGATATTCCGTTTACAGAAATGCATATATTAGGGGAAAGTGTGCATAAAAATAAATATATTGGTGAAAATAACATACAAACATGCATTATTTTAGGAGAAATTGCTTGCAAAAATGTGTACAGTAAAAACTGCATATAAAAATGTATTTAGTAAAAGAAATTCACATTAAAATGCTCAAGAATTTTCATGAGAATTTTTTTTAAAAAATCACAAATTGCTGCAGAAATGCGGAGAACTGAATTTAAGATTGAAAAAAATGACAGCCTGGGAGAACTGAAATTGACAGATCTTTCCATCCCTAATTGTGACTCAGCTAAGGCCTGTGACTTCCATAATAAAACATTGCATTTAAGGCCTATAGATAAGCACAAACATTTTACTAAATAATCCTTCTGATACAACTTTTGTTGTTGTTGAAGATCTGATTATCATTCCTGCCTGCTTGTAAGTCAAAATTCCAGCTCCATCATCAATTATGACTAACACTAATATACCAGATACTTAGATAGTATTGTATATTTTTCTTAGACAATCTTGAACATGCTCTTATTACCTTGTTGCAATTAATAAATTGCATATGTATGTATGTAGGTATGTATGTATGTATGTATGTATGATTTCAAGTCTATTAGCCAATGGTATCTTTTCCAAATAAAAGGATTTTGATAAGCCAGAATTAAAAAAAATGTGGTAGGGGAGCCTAAATATACAGAAAGTGTATGTGTGTGTGGGGGGTCATTGTTAGTCAATGTAAAATAGGAAAACAAATAAATGTAATCTAAAATATGCTTCAATTAAATTCATTTAATTTGTTACATAATTTTAATAAAATCAAGTATATGTCAATTTAATAAACATTAAACATGCTATATGCTTGTCAATCAACATTGTTAGAATTGTCTAGAATACTGAAAAGCAGGACATGGTTTAAATTTATATTTAATTGAGCAATTGGGGAGAATAGTGTCTCCACATTTTTTTTAACCTCTAAGTAAAAGGAATTGATATTCTCGATCTAACAATTTCAATGATTTTGGAATATCCTGCTTGTTCCTACTTTCCATGATATCACTTCCTTTGATAGGCTGACTTGGGGCACAGTCCAGCCAAAAAGAATCAGTCCTTGGTGTCAGCCCAGAATAAAACTTCTTAACTTTGGGCTCCTGCTGGGAGGAAGGGCAGGATGTAAATCAAATAATAAATAAATAAACTTTAGACAATTCCAAGTAAAGAATGGGACATCACATGACAGCTGTGGACAATCTGTGACCCTCAGTCTAATTTCATGTGGGTGGCAAGGATGGAGGGGAGTGGTGGCAGAGAGGGGGGGGGAGGGCCCGCCTGCTTTTGACTCTGGCCTTACCTACCACTGGGATTATGCGGCCACTGAGGGAATGCGGCCTTGGCAAAAAAAGAAAAAGTTATCTACCCCTGCTGTATGGGAAATATCAAAAACTTGGCTGGCAGGTCTTATTGGCAGGCATCCTCAGATATATAACTTTTTAGCCAGTTCAGACATCCAGACTGTTGATGTCACTGAAGTTCATAATTACCTCATTTGGAACACAAATGTGTCCAGCTCGGAATGCTCAGCTACAATGCAAAGTGAATGCAGAATATAAAAAGGAAATTTTGCACATTTGTGGTCAGCCTTAATCAGACTAGAAGCCAAATGCTTCATGAGCACATGCTAATGTTACATCCCTTACTTTTCATGGACGGTGGTAGCCACTGAGGCAGTTCACTAGGCTTGACGAGAATGAGCAAGAACAGCAACTATTCCTGGTCTGATTCAGTATAAGAGGAAGCTGTAATGTATCAATGGCAATGTGTACTTCTCTTGTGGCACACAGTAACTTGGATGATAAAGGCTTCTTTTATACACTTATACTATGTTGGTTAAATTCTTAGGGATGCTGTGTAGCTGTGTACACACACTATATATGTGCAGCACATTTAAAGAACATGGCTTCCCTCAAAAAATCCTGGGAACTGTAGCTTGTTAAGGGTGCTGGGAATTGTAGCTCTGTAGGGGGTAAACTATGTTTGTCCTGAAAGAAGAAATTGACAAGCATTTCCAAGGTAGAATTCTCAGAGGGGAGAAATAGAAGAGGAAGGTGCCATTCCACAGAACATTGTGGTTATGCAATAGCTCCTAAACCTGCAGCAAATCACAATCTTTACTTTGTAGAATTCTGTTGCAGCTGCAGCGTCTGAAAGAATTGAAGGCTATAAAGGAGTGAAGAGAATGTTCCTCTGCTGGATATTGTATGGTAGTCTTAGGAATTTAGGCAGCAGCTCATGGGATTTGCATTCATTTTTGCATTATATCAGTAGGTCTGTAATTTATGGTGGTGCCTTTTCTTCTTCTTTTACTTGAAATGCTACCTATAATGAAGTTTTGTTTTGTTTTTATTTAACAAGAAATTAGCTGCCCAAGGATGTGCCTTGGCAAGAGGGAGGGTGAAGAAGGCAGAGAAGGAAGGGATCCCTAACTCTTAAAATGTCTCCAAGATGTGCTCCTATATTTCCTCTATGAGGAAAGGGTGCAGCATTAGGGGCTTTTTAGTTTAGAGAAAAGGCAAGTCAGAGGTGACATGATAGAAATGTATACAATTATGCATGGCATGGAGAAAGTGGATAGAGAAAAGTTTTTCTCCTCTCATATCACTAGAACTCGTGGATATTCAATAAAGCTGAATGTTGGAAGATTCAGGACAGACTTCTCACATCACATAGTTAAACTATGGAATTTGCTCCCACAAGAGGCAGTGATGGCCACCAAATTGAACAGATTTAAGAAAGGAGTAGACAAATACATGGAGGATAAGGCTATCAATGGCTACTAGCCATGATGGCTATGCTTTGCCTCCACGGTCAAAGACAGTGTGCTTCTGAATACCAGGTGCTGGAATTCCACTGGTCCACAGGAGGGGAAAGTGCTCTTGTGCTTAGGCCCTGCATCCAGGCATCCCATAGGCATCTGGTTGGCCACTGTGAGATCAGGATGCTGGACTAGATGGGCCACTGGCCTGATCCAGCAGGCTCTTTTTTTATGTTTTGCTGGGGGGGGGGGAGAATATTATTTTATATTGTATTGTATTGTAGTTTTGTATTGTATTGTATTGTATTGCATTGTATTGTATTGTAGCTTTGCAGTTTCATATTTTAGTGGTTGTTAATTTTGTAAACCACTTAGAGACTGTTTTTATATTCAGTGGTATATAAATATATGAAATAAACATGATAGCTGAGAATGAGTGTGTCATAAACCAAAGCTGTAATTGCAACACTGTGCCAGCAGAGAGCAGTATTAAACCATACAAAGAAAACTCTGCAACATATGTATATTAATGTGTGCTTGATAGCACCTTCTGTTTTAGTAAGATGCTGCCCTGATACTACATCTTAACTACTTGCAGTACTTTGTTAATCTTTGGTGTTCATCCTATCCATATTTATCTGGGAGAAAGCCACACTGAATTCAATGGAACTTACTTATGAGTAGACATGTTGTCAACAAGAACAACAATATCCTGCCTTTCCTCCCAAGGAGCCCAAGCATAACACAATAGCATAACTTTGTGTTATCAGTAGCCTTGAATTTTCCTTAGGTAGTCATTCACCAGAGTTGAGCCCTTCCTCCTGTTTTCTTTTAGATCAAGAACAGGGAACTTCCAGCCTGCAGGCCAAATCTGGGCCCCAGTCCTCTTCCAGCCACACCCCCTTTCCCCTCACTGTCCTTGTCCTTGTCCATGATGAACTGGCCTTGGAGGAAGAGAGTGGTCTCTTTCTCCATGGCCAAGTATATCAGGCTGATAAAGTGGTGTCCTTTGTCCCTGCTTCACAAGACAGATCAGCTAGTGGAGACAACGAAAACACTTCCTCTGTGGCCAGGGCAGAAGCTAACTGGGCTGGTAAAGCAGAGCTCACTGTACCTGCTTTGCTAGCCCCATCAGTTTCTGTACTGGCAGAAGAGGTTATGCAGCCAGTATGGAAGCAGATTGGGCCGGCAAAGCAGGTACAGTACACTCTGCTTCATCAGCCCAAAATAATTAACTATGGAGGAAGAGACTTCTCTCTTTGCTGCTGTGGTGGAGTGAGCAGAATGAGGCTGCTGGTGGTAGGAGAGTCAATGCACAGCATGAAAGCTTTATGCGAATAGGAATGTGTATGTGTGAGTGGGGTGTATGTTTGGGGAAAGGCCATAGCTCAGTGGTAGAGCATCTGCCTTACATGCAGAACATCCCAAGTTCAGTCCCTGGCCTCTCCAGGTAGGACTAGGAAACACTACTGCCTGAAACCTGGGGCACTACCAGTCAGTGTAGACAATACAGTAGGGCCCCACTCATACGGCGGGTTACATTCCAGACCCCCACCTAAAAGCGAAACCCGCTGAAAAGCGAAACACCTTCAATAAAATGGCGCCAACACCCAAAAATGCCGTAAAAGCGGAACAAGCACCGTATGAGTGGAGCCCTACTGTATTATAGCCACCGTATTAGCGGAACGCCGAAAAGCTGGGCCCTACTGTACTGAGCTAGACAAACCAATGGTCTGACTCCGTAAAAGGCAACTTCCTATGTTCCCACCCATCTCCAGAATGTGTACCCTGAGAACTTTCTCCCAAGAGAAAGCAGCTCTTGGGAAGAGAAAGGTACCCCCAACCCTGGCTTAGATAGAGATAGTTCTGCAGTTCAGATTTTTGCCTTAATTCGTTAAG
Source organism: Rhineura floridana (assembly GCF_030035675.1). Classification (NCBI taxonomy): domain Eukaryota; kingdom Metazoa; phylum Chordata; class Lepidosauria; order Squamata; family Rhineuridae; genus Rhineura; species Rhineura floridana. The sequence goes on from NC_084483.1 coordinate 68,065,509, forward strand.
GATTCTTTCCACAGATATTCTGGCTCCGGCATACTGTAGCTCAGGCTTCATCTTGGGTGCACTGCTTCAACATCTCTGCCTACACAATTCCAACTTTATTTTACTGCAGTTTCTACCTGCCCATTTATTTGGACAGTTGTATTGCATGCTTTGTATATACCAGAGCATATATCATGCAATGCATGGCAATTAGAGCTCGGAAGATTACTTTTAAAAAGTAATAAATTACAGTTACAGTTACATGGCCCCCCCAAAAGTAGTAATTACCATTACAATTGCAATTGCTCTAAAAGTAACTGATTACTTTACTTTTACTTAAAAGTAATTGCTACAATTACATTTTAGTTACTTTTAAAAAAAATTGCCTACAAGGTGCTGGCCTTGGCTACTGCACATCTAAGTAGCCTAAAACAACATTAAAAATAAGCGCGCACACACACAGAGGATAGTAGAATATTTTTTTTATCCATACGATTAACAAAATGGCATAACAGAATCTCACATCCCCTCACCCCACCCCCAGCAATGATGATACCCCAACACACATTTTTTGCCTCCAGCTCTTTTCTCCTTCCACTCCTGTCAATTTTTAAACAACTGTTTTCTCCACCCCATCTCGCTCTCCACCTCCTCCCTCGTCACCTCTTAAGCACCCATAGAGCATGAAGGGAGAACAACGCTGCACAGAAGCCCAATTTGAAGGACATGATTTTTATTCACAGATCAGAGGAGCAGAAGACTTTCCCTGCTCCCCCACAAGTAATGTGCAAAAGTAATGCTGGAAACATTACAATTACTCCTCAAAAGTAATGAAGTTACTACTTGTTCTATTACCAGCAAAATGTAATGAAGTTACCCACTCGTTACTCAAAAAAGTAATAAATTATTTTATTTATTTATTATTTATTTGTTAAATTTTTATACCGCCCCACTAGCATAGCTCTCTGGGCGGTGTACAACAGAAAGTATATACAACAAAATCACATAAATCGGTACAAAAACATATATATAAAAATCCACAAATCTAAAACCAATTTGAACATATTAAACTAAAATGCCTGAGCAAAGAGAAAGGTTTTAACTTGGCACCGAAAAGATAGCAATGTCGGCGCCAAGCGCACCTCAACGGGAAGACTATTCCAGAATTCGGGGACCACCACTGAGAAGGCCCTGGTTCTTGTAACCATCCTCCGAGCCTCTCTATGAGTCGGAACTCGGAGGAGGGCCTTCGATGTTGAACGTAGTGTACAGGCAGGTTCATATCGGGAGAGGCGTTCCAGGAGGTATTGTGGTCCCACGCCATATAAGGCTTTATAGGTTAAAACCAACACTTTGAATCTGGCCCGGAAACATATAGGTAACCAGTGCAAGCGGGCCAGAACAGGTGTTATATGTTTGGACCGCCTGGTCCTCGTTATCAGTCTGGCCGCCGCGTTTTGCACAAGCTGTAGTTTCCGAACCGTCTTTAAAGGCAGCCCTACGTAGAGCGCATTGCAGTAATCCAATCGAGAGGTTACCAGAGCATGGACAACTGAGGTGAGGTCCTCCCTGTCCAGATAGGGACGTAGCTGGGCTACCAACCGAAGTTGGTAGAACGCATTCCGTGCCACCGAGGCTACTTGAGCTTCGAGTGACAGGGAAGGATCTAAGAGTACTCCCAGACTACGAACCCGCTCCTTCAGGGGGAGTGTAACCCCGTCCAGAACAGGGTGCATATCCACCATTTGATCAGAGAAACCCCCCACCAACAGCATCTCAGTCTTGTCTGGATTTAGCCTCAGTTTATTAGCTCTCATCCAGTCCATTATCGCAGCCAGCCAGTTACTTGTAACTAGTTACTTCCAAGCTCTGATGGCAATTATGAAGTTGCCATTGTAAGTCATGTATTTTTCATTGTAAATCATTAAACGATTTCTGAACAAATCCTTTTCTGTGGTTCTTCCTTATTTCTAGAATGGTGTCCACGTTTGAGGGGTTTTTTTAAAATCAGCTTTGCATAATCTTTGATATGATATCCCATTCTCTTTTAATGAAGCATTTCCTTTTATGGCACTTGTAAGGTAGCTTCATGAGTGCCAAGGAGGTCAGGAAATGAAGATAGAGGAAATGAAGTCTAAGAGGAACAGCAGGAGCAGATTCCTTGTGCTGATAAAATGACTTTCATTGCCACAATGAGAAAATGAAGGAGGCATGGGGTTATTAAACCTCTGTGTGGGTGGTAATTAATTCTGTTTTCCTCTCTGAAGCTCCTTTAATCTGCAGGAGGATCCAGTAGCTAATGTTCTCTCCCTTCCCTGACTCTGAGACATGCACATGGAGAGGATCAAGCTGTTAACCTGGTTGAGTTTCATAAACAAAAACAAAAAAAGAACATGCTGAAATGAAGGTCTATATCCTAAGAAACTGCAAGTTTTTTGTGGTAAAGCATGTTGTGTTCATGTTGCAAAAGCTGATGTGCTATAGGTGCAAAATTCATTCCCATCATAACGACACACAGACATATAGTTCCGCAGGGTGTCCTCTAGCTAGGGAATTAGGAGAACATGCTGTTCTTCTTAAGCCCAGGTTTTGCTCTGCCTTAAAAGCCACTTCACACAGTATTTTTTTATCATTTTTGTATTTTTATTATCATTTGAATAATAAGAAAAAGCACAGGGTATAACATTACATTATAGGATTTAAGAAATACAAGACTAAGAACATATATAAATAGCGTAAGAAATATGAAGGACATGATATGAATTAGTAGAACTTAACTTAAGCATAATTCATAATGCAGATAATTGTTAGAAATGTTAACATTAGCAGTCTGATCATATGATGCACAAAGATGGAAATGGGGTAGCAGTGGGCATGTAGGCCTTGCCTCGAGCATCCCTCAGTGCATGAGCTGGTCTTTAGACTTTTGTGTGATTACCGTAAAAGTCTGAAGAGGATTTTTAAGTGTGTTTGGTTTGAAACTCTCCCCATAATTGGGAACCCTGATAAGACAGGGTCACTGCTAACATGAAAGTGTCTTGGATGAGACCGATTATCTGGATCCATTTCAGTCAGATTTCAGGCCTGGTTTTGGCACGGAAACAGCCTTGGTTGCCCTGTATGATGACCTTTGTCGGGAGAGAGACAAGGGGCGTGTGACTCTGTTGATTCTCCTGGAACTCTCAGTGGCTTTCAACACCATCAACCATGGTATCCTTCTGGGGAGACTGGCTGAGTTGGGACTGGGAGGTACTGCATTGCGGTGGTTCCACTCCTACTTGGCAGGTCACCTCCAGAAGGTGGTGCTTGGGGAACACTGCTCGGCACCCTAGACTCTCCAGTATGGGGTTCCACAGGGGTTAGTTCTGTCCCCCATGCTGTTCAACATCTACATGAAACCATTGGGTGCGGTCATCTGGAGCTTTGGAGTGTGTTGCCATCAGTATGCTGATGACACGCAGCTCTGTTTCTCCTTTTCATCTTCTTCAGGTGAGGCTGTCAATGTACTGAACTGGTGCCTGGCTGCGACAATGGACTGGATGAGGGCTAATAAACTGAGGCTCAATCCAGACAAAACTGAGATGCTGCTAGTGGGTGGTTCTTCTGACCGGATGGTGGATGTCCAACCTGTCCTGGATGGGTTTGCACTCCCCCTGAAGGAGCCGGTTCGTAGCTTGGGGGTTCTCCTAGAACCATCTCTGTCACTTGAGGCTCAGGTAGCCTCGGTGGCATGGAGTGCCTTCTATCAGCTTCAGTTGGTGGACCAACTATGTCCCTATCTGGACAGGGATAACCTGGCTTCAGTTGTCCATGCTCTGGTAACCTCTAAATTAGATTACTGCAATGCACTCTGTGTGGGGCTGCCTTTGAAGACGGTTGGGAAACTGCAGCTTGTGCAAAATGCAATGGCCAGATTAGTAACAGGGACCAGACGGTTTGAACATATAAAACCGATTCTGGCCCATTTGCATTGGCTGCCTGTATGTTGCTGAGCTCGATTCAAGGTGCTGGTTTTGATCTATAAAGCCTTACAAGGCTTGGAACCACAATACCTGATGGAACGCCTCTCCCGATATGAACCCACCCATACACTACATTCAAGATCAAAGGCCCTCCTCCGGGTGCCTACTCCAAGGGAAACTGGGAGTCTGGCAACAAGGGAGAGGGCCTTCTCACTGGGCCCCCCAAATTATGGAATGATCCCTTTGATGAGGTGCGCCTGGCACCAACACTGTTATCTTACCAGCACCAGGTCAAGAGTTTCCTCTTCTCCCAGGCATTTTAGCATGTGTTTTAAATTGTTTTAAATTTTTAAATTGTGTTTTAAATTGTTTTTTAAAGATGTGTTTTTAAATTTGTATATTTGTTTTAATGTTTTTAGTTACTGTAAACCGCCTAGAGAGCTTTGGCTGTGGGGCAATATATAAGTACAATACATAAATAAATAGATAAAATAAATATGGGCATTCAATTGAGCACTATTAAATTGATTACCTTTTGCTAATTGAACAGAAATCTGAAGAGTAGCCCACACACATGTGATGCAGGGGGAGTTTATCTGCATGCCCCTGCCCCCATTCCCATTTTTACACATCAAATGTCCTGGCAAATGCACCTATTAATTTAACGAGGTTGGAAAAGGTAGGCGTATTAGAGGCTTTACCTTAGCCATAGTTAATTATACACAGAAAAAAATTATACACAGAAAATCTACCACACCCCTTACATCAGGGGTTCCCAACTGTGATCCACAGCTTCATTCAGGTGATCTGTGGCATGTCTGTGACTTAAAAATCACACAGCATCTAGCACACTGCAGTACAATTGCTACAACAGGCAGGCAAAAAATCGTTAAGCGGTCCATCAAGACCCTATGAATTTTACAAGTGGTCTGTGGGGGGAAATATTTGGGACACCTACCTTACTACCTTACATCATAACAAATTAAATGAACAATAATGATTAATATTGTGATTATATCTACCCTTCATAAAATGTATGAAGGGAACAATTTTATTGTCATAGTGGTATGTTACAGACTCACACTGTGTACCCACCAAAATTGCAACATTCCACACAGTAAAAATAGCAAAAAGATACACTAGCTGAATGAAGAGTTACATTTTGCTAGGCACTTCCAGGATAAAACCTTCAGCATCCGCTAGGACTTAGACTCCAGTGTTGTAGCAGGTGAACCAAGCGAGGTATCCAGAGCATAGCCTTGTCCTGATTTCTTGGGTGAGTTTCAGTTGGTAGAGCTTGAGGACATTGACAAGGTGCTTGGACAGGTTTGTGCAACCATTTCTGTGATGGATCCTTGC